>NC_063165.1:55512282-55817145 GCF_023159225.1 Perognathus longimembris pacificus
AAGCCCAATTTAAGGGTAATAGGTATTGAAGAAAACTTAGAGAGAGAAGTCAATGGAATAGGCAACTTATTTAACAGAATATTAGCTGAGAACTTACCAAATATCCAGAAGGATAGGCCTATCCAGATACAAGAAGCATTTAGAACCCCAAACCAACCAGAACAGAATAGGACATCCCACTGATACACTGTGATCAAAACAGAATCAATAGAGTCCAAGGAAAGAATCCTTAAAGCTGTTAGGGAGAAGAAAATAATCACACACAAAGGAAAAACAATCAGATTTTCCCCAGATTTCTCAGCAGAGACCATGAAAGCAAGAAGAGCCTGGAATGAGGTATTCCAAACCCTAAATAAAAATAACTATCAACCAGGAATACTGTAGCCAGCTAAACTCTCATTCATAGCCAAAGGTCAAATATAATTCTTCCACAGTAAGGAAAAACTGAAACAATATATCTCCACCAAACCATTTACAGAAAATCCTCAAAGATATACTATACAGGGAAAATAATCAAGACCACAATACAGAAAGAGAAATGAACCCTAAATAGAAAACCAGAATATTAGATCAAGAATTGGGAAGATACAGCTTTTAACAAGATAGCTATAATGAAAGGAACAAACGATCATATCTCAATCCTAACTCTAAATATTAATGGACTTACTTCTCCTTTTCAACAACATAGGTTCATAAATTGGATCAAATATCAAGATCCATCTTTCTGCTGCCTCTTAGAGACACATCTATCCAGAAAAAGCAAACATCTTCTAAAAGGGAAAGACTGGAATAAAATCTACTAAGCAAACAGTCCCCATAAGCAGGCTGGAGTTGCAATCCTACTATCAGAAAAAATTGACTTCAAATTAAAAACGGTAAGAAGAGACAAAGAAGGTTACTAATACTAATAAAGGGATCTCTCCTACAGGAGGATATAACCATTCCAAATATCTACACCCAAATGTAGGAGTACCCACTTCATCAAACAAACACTAATGACTCTAAAAACATTCATAGTCCCAAAAACATTGATAGTTGGAGATTGAACACTCCACTGTCCCCTCTGAACAGATAAACACACCAAAAACTGAGCAAAGAAACCTCAGAACTTAGCAATTGCATAGACCAACTAGACTTAACCAACATCTACAGAATATCCCATCCAGCAACAACAGAATACACATTGTTTCAGCAGCACATGGAACATTCTCCAAAATAGATCACATCTTAGGGCACAAAAAAAATCTGTACAAATTCAGAAGTACAGAAATCATTCCTTGCATTCTCTCAGACCACAATGGAATAAAATTAGAGCTCAACTCAAACAGACACCACAGATAATCCTACAATTCATGGAGACTAAACAACTCACTGCTGAACCATCATTGGGTCATTGAAGAAATGACAACAGAAATCCAAATGTTTATGGAATTAAACCAAGATGAGCACACAAAGTACCAGGTTCTTTGGGACACAGCAAAGGCAGTATTCAGAGGAAAATTTATATCTCTGAGTGCCTACATCAACAAACTGGAGAAAGAGCAACTCAACAACTTAAGGAAGCTCCTTAACCTCCTCGAAAGAGCACAACAAGCCAAACCACAAGCCAATAGATGGAAGGAAGTGATTAAAATCAAATCACAATTAAATGACTTAGAGTAAAAAAGAAGAAACTACTGAAAGATTACAAAAAAAAAAAAGAAAGAGTTGGTTCTTTGAAAAAATTAACAAGATAAACAGACCCCCAGTGAATCTGACCAAAAAACGAAGGCAGCACACCCAAATAACAAGATCAAAGATGAAACAGGTAACATCACCACAGAAACAACCAAAATTCAGAGCACAGTAAGTGACTACTTTGCAAACCTTTACTACAAAAAATTGGAGAACCTGGAAGAAATGGACGATTTCCTAGCAAAATTGATATCCCCAAAGGCAACCATGAAGATATAAACCTTCTAAACAGACACATATCCAGCATTGAAATAGAAACTACAATAAGAGATCTCCCATCCAAGAAAAGCCCAGGTCCAGACAGATTCACAGCAGAATTCCTCAAGGCCTTCAAAACCAAACTCACACCAATATTTCTTAAAATCTTCATTGATACTGAAAGAGAAAGTTCACTACCAAACACATTCTATTAAGCCAGTATAACCCTCATACCAAAACCAGGCAGAGACTTATCACAGAAAGAGGACTATAGACCGATTTCCCTGATGAACATTGATGCAAAAATTCTCAACAAAATTCTGGCCAATCAACTTCAACAGGTCATCAAAAAAATGATGCACCATGATCACACTGGATTTATCCCAGGGATGCAAAGTTGGTTCTATATACACAAGTCAATTAATGTAATCCACCACATCAACCAGAGCAAGATAAAGAATCACATGGTTATATCCTTAGATGTGGAAAAGGAATTTGATAAAATCCAGCACCCATTTATGATAAAAGCCCTGGAAAAACTAGGGTTCCAGGGAACATTCCTGAATATAATAAAGGAAGTCTATGACAAATCAACAGCAAGCATAATTCTAAATGGTGAAAAGCTAAAGCCATTCCCATTAAAATCAGGAGCAAGACATGCATTTCTGCTCTCTCCTCTATTCTTCAACATAATACTAGAATTCCTAGCCAGAGTAATTAGGCAAGAAGAAAACATAAAGGGGATCCAAATAGGAAAATATGAAGTTAAACTTTCTCTCTTTGCAGATGATATGGTCCTATACTTAAAGAACTCCACAGATTCTACTACTAATCTACTAGAGCTGATCCAAAACTTTGGCAAAATAGCAGGATATAAAATAAACCCCCCCAAATCACCGGCCTTTCTATATTCCAATGACCCAAAGACCGAGGCCGAAATCAGGAAAGCAACTCCTTTTGCAGTAGCCTCAAAAAAACATAAAATACCTAGGAATAACCTCAACCAAAGACTTGAAAGACCTCTATAATGAGAACTTTAAAAACATGGAAAACAAAATTAAGGAAGAACTAAGGTAATGGAAAAACCTCCCATGCTCCTAGGTTGGGAGGATTAATATTGTCAAAATGGCAACATTGCCAAAGGCTATCTACAAATTCAATGCAATACACATTAATATCCCAACACCATTTTTTAATGAAATAGAGGAAGCAATCCAGAAATTCATATGAAACAATAAGAGACTGTGAATAGGAAAAACAATCCCAATTAGAAAGAACAGTGCTGGAGGAATTACAATACCAAAGTTCAAGCTGTATTTTAAAGCTATAGATATAAAAACAGCTTGGTCTTGGCACAGAAACAGGCCTGAAGACCAATGGAACAGAACTGAAGACCCAGAAATGAACCCACAAAACTATGACTACTTAATCTTTGATTAATGAGCTAAAAAAATAGGATGGAAGAAAGATAGCCTCTTTAAGAAATGGTGCTGGCAAAACTGTTTCAACACCTGAAACAAACTAAAACTATATCCTTATATATCACCCTGCACCAAAATCAATTCCAAATGGACCAAAGACCCCGAAATAACAACAGAAAACACTACTAGAAGGAGTAGAAGAAACACTTGAGCTCCTTGGCACAGTACAAAACTTCCTTAATAAAGCCCCAGAAATGCTACACGTCAAAGTATGGTTGGAAAAATGGGACTGCATCAAACTGCAGAACTTTTGCAGGGCAAAGGACATAGCTTGCAAGATAAACAGAAAATCCACAGATTGGGAAAAGGTCTTTACTGGCAATACAATGGACAAAGGGCCTCATACCTAAAATATATGCAAAACTAAAAAAATTAAATTCCTCAAAAAAAACAAAACACAAAACACAAAGAACCAATAGCCCCCTGAACAAGTGGGCTAAAGACTAAAAAAGAGACTTCTCTGATGAGAAAATCAAAATGGCCAAGAGACATGAAAAAGTGCTCTACATCATGCCATAAAAATATGCAAATCAAAACAACAATGAAATTCCACCTCACCCCAGTAGGAATGTCTTTTATCAAGAAAACTAACAATAAGAAATGTTGGAGGGGATGTGGCCAAAAGGGAACCCTACTTCATTGTTAGTGAGAATGTAAACTTGTTCAGGTACTGTGGAAATTAGTGTGGAGATTCCTCACAAGGCTCAACATAGAGATCCTCTATGACCCAGCAGCCTCACTTTTGAGCATCTACCCAAAAGCCCACAAACAAGAACACACTAAAGCCATCAGCACAACAACGTTAATCACAGTACAATTTGTCATAGCTAAAATATGGAACCAACCCAGATGCCCCTCAGTAGACCAATGGATCAGTAAAATGTGGTACATATACACAATGGAATTTTATGCCTCTATCAGAAAGAATGACATGGAAATTGAAGAACTTGTGAAAAAATATACTAAGTGAAGTGAGCCAGACCCAAAGAAACATGGAATCTATGGTTTCACTCATAGGGAATAATTAGCAAAGTTTTAGGCTAGTCACAGCAGAGGATCATAAAATCCTAATAGCTATGCCCCTATGAATGCATAAAATGATGCTAAGTGAAATGAACTCCATGTTATGGAAACGTGTGTTATAATATTGTTGTAATTACTTTCAACATGACATGTGAAACCATAGCTTTTTTTTTTGTTGTTGTTGATGATCCTCTTGTATGCCCTTCCGTGGTCATACCCGCGCTATCACTTTATCTCATCTGAATACACTGGATACTGTATATACTGGTATTAGAACTAGAGAAGAGAAAGGTAATATCAAAATTGAGAGACAACAGATAAAATGACAAACGACTCCAAAAGCTATACTTGCAAAAACATTTTGTGTAAACCAACTGAACATGTCATGGGGGGAGAGGGAAAGGGGAAGGGTGGAGGGGGGAATGAGGGAAGAGATAACAAACCATACAAGAAATGTACCCAAGGCGTAACGTATGAACCTGTAACCCCTCTGTACATCTCTTTGTCAAAAAAAAAAAAAAAAAAGAAAGAAAGAAAGTAGTGAAACACATTGGAACTCTTGCTGAATTTCATTTATTCTGAAAACAATGTACTATATCCAGTCACTAGTTTTGGAATTGTGATAGAAAGTAAATAAAATCTCTGAACGTACTTTTTTCTTTTTTCTTTTTTTTCTTAAATGTACTGGCCTAAAAGTTGGCTCTTCCCTTGCATTTATGAAACAATGAAGACATGGTACTTTATTGACGACTTGGTATATCTGGAAGAATTTTTCAAAGAAGCTTACCAAATTAAAAACGTATTAATTCTACCTGATTCTTAATGAAATATCGTTTTGGAAACTTGTTAGATGTACTCATCATTTTTGGTTAAAATTTAGTCATTTCTCTCAATGGGATGACCTTCCTGAATAGAAAAAAAAAACCACTGGAAACATTCGTGGAAATCAATCCATGAAATTGAAGAAAGAATGAAAGAAATCAGAGTTCTAATCCATGAGAGGAAAAATTAAGGCAAGAAAAAGATACAAAGAGAACAGAGGACAATATTGTTTCTCCAGTATTGTTAATGAATCTAACCAAAAATTCACTTCTCCATGCCCTCCTAACATTTTATAATAATGAATCCAAGGCCTCACACTCTCATTTAGCTTTTCCACTCACAGGTGGCACTTTATCACTTGAGACATGCTCCTATCCCACTTCTGGGGTTTCTGCTGCTTAAGTGGAGACAAGGGTCCCATGGAGACCTTGCTATGCTTGGCTTTAAATGATGATCCTCAGATCTCCGATTTCTGAATAACCAGGATTATAGGAATAAGCCAGCGCCCCCTGGAAAAATCCTTGTCCTTAATTTGTATAATGGAGCATTTTTATTCATTAAGTGCATCCCGTGAAGTCAGATGCTAACTAATGAGACAATAGCTATAAACTATTCAGAATTTTTATTCATGGGTTGCTAAATGTTTGGTAGCTGAGATTAGCCTTGCTATAGGTATGTCTATTTTGGTAATTGGCAAAGACTTCAAATCAGGACATTGGCTTTTGGAGAACATGTTTATCAGCTTATTTTTAAAATGTCACGTTCATCTTACTTTAAATTTGTCTCTTTTTTACTTCCACATTCCTAGATGTGGCCTGCATACTATGGCTAACTTTCTTATATGAATTAGTCACTTCAAGCATGTAAACATAGTTGAGTGGTTAAACAAATTAAGAGATATCAAAAATATCTATTGTGTTTTTTGGTTTAAATGTGTTTCAAACCAATCATCCCCAAGCATTTCCAACTTGTCTCATTTTCTCTACATAAATCTCTCTCTCTCTCTCTCTCTCTCTCTCTCTCTCTCTCTCTCTCTCTCTCTCTCTCTCTCTCTCTCTCTCTCTCCTGACTTCAGGCTCCACAAGTAGAGAATAGTAGTATGCATTGTGAATGAAGGGAAATTCAACATAGATTCTACCTTACTGGTTATAAAATCCTCCCTAAGAATTGGAATTACCTGATTAAAAGAAACAGGAAATTTCCAAGACCTCAGCCTCAAGGAATTCTGATTCTATTGACCTGTTATCACTCCTGAAAATCATTTCTGGGCAACACAACTGCAAGGGTTTCTAATTTTAGTACCCAGACTTATGTTTTAAAAATTATTCTCAGAGTGAAGAAATGCAGCAATGATACTCATTAGGCACTATGTGGAAAATGAGCTATACAACTTGTGGGGGAGGGAGTTCCAGAGGGAAAGATTAAGAGAAAACAAGGGAAGAGGTGACCAAAAATATATCTACACTTTACCTGATTATATAATTTTAACTCCCCTGTATATTACCTTTATAATAATAAAAATATACAATAAAATAAGAAATAATGAAAATAAAAATAAAGAACTAAAATGCTAACAATAATATAAGTGTCATCAAATTATTCTCTTTTATTAGTTCCTCTCAATGAGCATTTCTAATGCTAGACACATTAAGAGAGACAATTTAATTAATTAAGCAGATTCCTAAGTAGAGCAATTAAAAGCCTGGTACTGTTCCAAGCATTGTATGGTTTCTAGTTAATGTAACTGCCATAACAACTCTAGAGAAAGATACCATTTATACTTCCCATTTTAAAGATGAGGGAACTAGAACAGGATGGTTTAAGAACCTTGCCTATCCACAATCCCACAAGCAAAGTAATTTTTAAGAGTTCCTTATAAATTCCCTTGTAAGACTGAATTATGCTACAGTGTAATTATTCTGACAGTGCTACAACTACTGTGCATTATTATATTCTTTGACCCTCCCAATACTTTTGGAATGAGTTACTGAAAGAATTTTTACCTTTGTTTAGAAAATGAGAAAATCAAATCCAGGAGATACACAAAGTCATGGAGTGAGTCTGCTATCTAAACTTAAAGGACCTCCATTAACTTCTAGTATTTTTTATTTCATTTATTCGATTTAAAGTACAACTTCTTTCTATGTTACTTACATTAACACAGTCAAGTTTGTTGCTGACAATCACATGTATCTCCTCGTGCCTTACAATACATATTCATACTATATACTGTTTTGCTTTCCCATGGAGGAAGAAAGAAACAGTCATTTCTTTGTCCTGGACTGTCTGTTGTAAACTAAAGGGAATTAGAATCTCAAATTCAAGCTTTCTCTGAAGCACCTATGTTGCACAAATCAATGATCCATTCTGAAAGCCAGTGCTTAACCTGACCCCTATAGTAGCCATACATAGGCTCTTTCCCTTCCCAATTGTCTTCTCATTGGTGATTCCATTGGAGCTCTATAGAATTAACCATTTTTTTCCTTATTTATTGTCAAAGTGATGTACAGAGGGGTTACAGTCTCATACATAAGGTAGTGGGTACATTTCTTGTACTATTTGTTACCTCCTCTCTCCCCCCACCCATCCCCCTTATCCTCTCCCCCCCATGAGTTGTTTAGTTGGTATACACCAAATGGTTTTGTAAGTATTGCTTTGGGAGTCATTTGTCTTTTTAATCCTTTGTCTCTCGATTTTGATATTCCCTTTCACTTCCCTAGTTCTAATACCAGTATATACAGTATCCAGGGTACTCATATAAGATACAGTGATAGCATGGGGACAACCCAGGCAGGGGATACAAGAGGATCAACAACAACAACAAAAAAAACTATGGTTTCATATGGCATGTTGAAAGTAATTACAACAGTGATATAACACTCGTTTCTATAACATGGAGTTCATTTCACTTAGCATCATCTTATGTGCTGAATTAACCATTTTTATGTAAGATTCTTTGAAATAAAGTAAGTGCTTTCTTACATGTACTGGAAAAATTATTAAGAACTTGGGAATAAAATAGGAGATTTTATTCTTTACCATGGCTACATTTTAGAAACAAACATTTGTCATTTTAGTTCTAAATGAGTTGGAATCCAGGGCTTTCTTTCTTTTTTTTTTTTAAGTCTCAGAATCAAAGTTTGTAGTCAAGAAGATAAATAACTTCCAGCCAACATATCAGAGTGGCATAGAGAAATTTGCTTTTGTGGATCACTATTCCACTTTTTTCTAAGGACCGTTCTATACCAAAAGGTAGAGGATATATCTCACTTTTGGAAACTGAAGGTTTCCAGTTTCATGACTTTTTTTTTTAATGTTTTCATTTTTTAGATGTTGTTGTTCCAGTCCTGGGGTTTGAACTTAGAGCCTGGGCTCTGTCCCTAAGCGGCTTAAATTACAAGTGTGAGCCACCTGCTGTATCTGGCTTTTTCATGCTTATTATTTGATCTATAAACTATACTCTTTTATATCTTTCCCCTATTAAAATGCTTAAGAAAAAAACTGACAGCTCTACAAGCAAGCCACCATACCTAAACACTAAGTATTTGAAGAACTTTTTGTGATCATGATAACTTTCTGACTTGTATCATAGGTATTGTATGGACTTTCTCTGCTTCTATATGGAGCTCCTCAAGCACAGCTTTTGTCTCAGCATAGCTCCTTTTGCTTTAGGCAAGGCCAATATGTGGTCTTGTAAAAATACTGTGGAAAATAGTCAGATATTTTTACTTGACCAGAGGCTTTGTAATATTGGATGGATTTGTAATATTGGATGGCTTTGTAATAATGCATGGAAAATTTAAAGGAAAAAAAGAAGGAAGGAAGGATGGAAGGGAAGGGAAGGAGGGAGCGGGGAGGAAGAGAAGGAGGAAGGTTGGGGAGAAGGAAGAAGGGAAGGAGAATAGGAGAAAAGAAGGTAGAGAAAGAGGGAGGGACAAGAGAGGGAGAAAGAGCATTTGTTCAAGCTCTGAATTTTCTTTCATAGGATTTCTTTTTTGTAGTATTATCATCATTAATTCATTACATAAAGCTCAGATGGTAATTGTAGCTCCATGATTTTAAAACATGTTTTACTGTTATTACTTTTTTCGACTCAGAAAATAAAAGATTCAACTAAAAAGTGACAGAACACATAAATTCATTGAAATCTTATTTAAGTTTATTTTAAGTGAGTTTAACTGACCTTTTCCATTTCCCATAAACTACAATCTTTTCTACAGGCCATATTTACTAGCAAATTCTCATTGCTAAGGTACCTCAGATGATTCATCCTCTGACTCTGTTTCAAATCATTAAGGATTATTAACACTCATGGTGGATTAAAAGCTCTATAGCAAGGTAAAAGAAGATTTAAAGTGTTTCCTGAGAATTCAGATTAATGCAGTCACTGGGGGCTGAGTATCATTGTATCTTTCTCTCAAACTTAGGAATGGTTTGCCAATGGGGTAAGAAGGAGCTGCAATGGAATTTGGTATCGATTTTTACTGAACTCTGTGGAGCATCTCTCTAAACATTCTATTATCATGAGATCTCCGAAAGTCAGACTTTTCTCTCAAATTCTGGAAGTCAATAGAATCCAAACTGATAATTTTAGAAAAGGTGCTGAACTACTGTAGATTTCTCTTCTCATGTATGGCATGTACATAGTAGAAATGTTTATTCTGTTTGGTTAAAGAAAAATGTTATTTAAAAAAATGAGCACAAGCCTGGAGCCAAAGGCTCATCATGCTTATAATCCTAACTACTAAAGAGGTTGAGATCTAGGGATCATAGTTCAAAGCAAGCCCAGACAGAAAATCCTGTGAGACTCTAATTAACTACAAAGGCAGGCAGGCAGGGAAGGAGAGAGAGGGAGGAGAGGGAGAGGGAGAGGGAGAGGGAGAGGGAGAGGGAGAGGGAGAGGGAGCAGAAATGGAGTTGTGGCTCAAGTGGTAGAGCGACAATCTTGAGGGGAATAAAAGCTTGGGGACAATGCTCAGGCCCCGAGTTTGAGCCCTAGGTTCATCACACACAAAAATTAGGTCATATCAATAAACATATATTGAGTATTCATTTCAGATGACTGTGTATAGTTAAGCATTGATGTAATACCTGTAAACAAATTAATTTCTAACTCTTAATATCTAAAATACCCATGTTACTCCAATTTCCATCTAACAGCAGGGGGCAAAAATTCTGACATTAAAATTTTAAGCATTTAACATGCAGCCTGCTTACCTACTTTGTCTCACATTTGCGTGTTCACATTTTGGAAGCAATCATGTTCTCTGAAACAACTTTGACCTAGATAGGTTTTTTTTTTCTTTTTTAAAGCAGGAAATAGTTTAGTCGAAAGAGAGACTGAAAGAGTCAGAGACAGAAAGAAGAGAGAGAGAGATACACTGAGTGTATTTTGAGTTCTGCTGCAGGGTTAGAGTAGTGTTTACAGGGAGAGAGACACTAAACTAACATAGGTTTCACTCAGAAGATGTGGAGATTCAAAAATATTCCGGTGAATTATTTCCTAATGTTAGAGAAAAATATCAAAACAGATGAACCAATTTTAACTGCGTGCTATTTTCTCTGATTAAGCAAATGTCAAGTTGCCTTTGCATTTTTTGTTAATTAAAGTAAACTTCCTAAAAGTGAACTGAGATACATTGGGCTTTTAGAAATGTACTCAGATGTTTTTACCTTTTCAAGGAATGGAAATATAGATTTAGCAAATCCCAGACTATCACATTTTTGTAAAAATCCATTAGATGTTCCCCATTTCAAACTTCAACATGCTAGGCACCAATTTACCAATGAATACACAAAGGAAATACAAGGCTTCTACCGGAGAGCTGCTGTATAACCAAAATGCCCAGAAATGAAATAATACAAAATCATAAAGTCACGTTCAAAAAGAACTGCAAAGGCCTCTTAGATCCCTCCATGCCAAATTGCCAAGTATTTAGAGAGACTAAGTTGGTAATTATGAATTGCAGATTTTTGGAGTGGGAAGGTGATATGTTAGTATAGGAGTTACTAGGACTACTACAAGCAAAGATATAAAGCAAGAAATAGAAGTTGGTCACAGCTAATGAAAAAAATTACTGATGGGTTAGGAGAGACAGCAATGCTCAGCTTATTGGTTGAGATAGGATGGTCTCTTACTGCTATCCTCCCAGGTCTCTAGTTCCAAGGTAGTTGGAATTTATAGACATAAATTTTACTATCATAGCATTATACCTGTCCTGAAAACTTTCTTCAAAGAAAGCTTAAAAATTTTTCAAGAGATTAAAAGTTAGATGGCAACAAGTAGTGCAGTGACATCTCCATGTTTCTGAACAGAAAGTCCTGGCCAAATTAGAATTACACATCTTAGAGGTATCTTCTTCAAGTTGAAGGGAAAATAAAGGTGTTTTCAGAAAAATAAAAAAATGATTCATTTCATCAAGAGAGGTGTTTGTCATATGAAACGTTAAAAGATGGGAGTTTTGCATGAAATAGTCCCACTCCAATAGACCTGACATAGCAGAGAAATAAGGCTAAATATAGTGAGCAAAATTCAGTGTGACTTGGCCCATGAAACAAGGTTGTTCTAGGCGTTAAGACTGCAGGACAATAAAGCATGAAAACAGGTCAAGAAGAGAGCAACTGGAATAAATACTACACAGTCCTCGTATTATTAAGGAAACTAATTTCATACATGGGCAAGTTAACTTGATATTACAATTTTCAATATATCACTGAATGATTAGTTAAGTGAACCAATTCCAAACCAGCCTAGGAAAAATTGCAAAAAAAAAAGTAAAATGATTCATGTGGAACAAAAAAATATTTAAGTAAAGAAAATTGAGATGGGAAAAGTAAATCAGAGAAAGACTCTATATAAATCAAAGTATATATTAAATAGAAAATTAGATTCCATATTTTATTCAAACTCAACCTCTAAATACCTGTTTTTTTAATGAAAAGAAGCTATTTAATATAAAGTGAAAAAATTGAAAATTAAACAACTCAAACAGTAACTGAGAAAGTGAATAGACAATATCAAATGAAATAGACTTGACTTTAAGGGAAAAAGTATTTACTTAAATATGAAGAGAATTGCTCTGTAATGCTACAGTCCTTTTGCAAGTAATGTGGAAGAAGTTTAACTCCAAATAAATGGGCCAAAATCTATAACATTACAAGAGGAAAAACATAACTTAGGGTAGACAGTTTGAAAAAAATCTTTCATGATAATTGATGAACTAGATATACAGAAATACTAATAATATTAAAATAATAAACAGTATGATCAATAGAATGTACTTACGAATAAAAATTAGATGTTATACATTACTTCAGAAGACAGAGACTGCTAGGAATTGTCTGCTTTGCAGACAATTCATCTCTCCAGTCTAGAAATGTTGTCAATTGGATAAATTAGGAATAATGCTTCCAACATTTGTAAAGTGAACAATATGCATATATAATGTATATATTATATATAGTGTGCACTTATAATATATATATAATATACTGTGGAGTTTAAATAGCAAAGTAATATTTTAGGAAATTTATAATGGCTTAGATGCAGAAAAAATGGGAAAGATGTGCCAAACTGAAGTGGACATTCATTATTTGTGCATGGGCGTAGCTAGTTTTTGTGCTTTCCAGTACTAAATAGGTTAGAGTTGATCATAAATGAATAAAAATGATCATCCTGTGTCTTTGAAGAAAGTAATGGTAGTATTATATTTTAAAGAAAATGAGAATTTGCAATTACTGGCAATAAACAGAAACATTTGGTTTAGAAGAAAACGGAAATCATCAAGATAAATTTTTCATCTGAGAATCCAAGGTTTCATCTTGAATGAAAAGAGATATTTCACCTTCCTAATAAACTAGTGTGCTTTATCCTGAACAGCCAATATACTCAATGATTGGTTTAACTCTCTGGAATATTTTAAATATGGAAAGCTCCGCAATGCATAAATGTTTCTGTGGATCCAGAAAAATTTATATAATTAATTATCTCCTACATTTGTTTAATTAAATCAGTAAGTAAAACTAAGTAAAAATTTATGCCAACAAATAATTTTAGGAACAACAGATGTTTTTGGATCAATAGCATTCTATAGATGCCAAGAAGGATGGCATTTAGCCTTCCAGATGCAAACATCAAATGAAAGCAGTTAATCTGAAGCTCTTTAACAGCTTTCATTTGAGATGTCTTAGATGCTCTCTGAGGCTCGAAATTGGCATCTGAATTTTTCCCCAAATAGTACTGAAGTTGCTTTGGAATCAAAGCTCATATATTGCTTTGAAAAGCATCCTTCAGTCAAGGGTTAATTGAAGCTACATCAAAGCAAATGTTATTGGAAAAACAGTAAGTGGAAAGAGTAATACCAAAGGAGACAGTACAATCTACGAGAGAATGCTCTTCATAATGTTTGTATTAAATTATATTTGCTGCTATTTTAAGGGTGAAGTTGTACACTTATAAATAATAGCCCCAAATTAAAACACTAGCAGTTTATGAGAAGTTAAAATTCTTAGCTTAGAAATACATTCTTTTTACATTATCTATCTTATTGTGTGTTAAAATAGCAATGAATTACAAATTATCTGTTGACATAGTTCATAGCAATATCAGTGTTCCATGTTTTAGAGAGGAGATTTTTTTTAAATTGTATTATCACCGTTAATTGTTTATGCTTGTCTTGGGCTTGAACTGAGGGCCTCAGCCTTTCCTTGAGATTGTTTTAACACTTTGAGCCACAGATCCACTTCCAGTTTTCTGGTGGTTAAGGAGGTAAGAGACTTAAGGAAGCCTAGGGCTGGTGGCTCATGCCTGCTACTCAGGATGCTGAGATCTGAAGATTGTGCTTCTGGAGGGGAGATTTTTGAAAGCATTTAGAGGAGATGAAGTAGGTGTAAAGTAAGAGAATGCACCAATCATCTTGATGACTAAAGTCCTTAAATATGTTTAACCCTTTACTCACCCATAAAGAGGATTCTCATTATGAAATAATTGCATATAATATTATACTACTTGTCCCTTTTGCTGAATTTATTAATTTCACTGTGAATGTAATTTCACTCACTAAAATTTGTCCTATTTGCTGCAATACCTTTTTGTTCTTTAGTTGAGAAGGTTTCTACTTCCTAATTAAATTGTTTGATCGCCTGTGAAAAGGTATGAACTTGCTAGGAAGAAAAATAGTAGAACAGTAGAAATGCTGGTGATGACCCAAGTGAATGTCTGAAAGTTGATCAGATTAAATTTCCTTTTCAGTTTCTTACAGGGGGAAACACTTCAGGCATTTCAGTGCAGAGTGACACAGGTATAATTCCAAGCAGACACCTTCCTCCAGGGAAGAATAGATGCATGATTCCTCTCTAGGTAGTTCTCAATAATGAATTCTAGTGCCAGCATTTTGTGACTGGACACTTTATAACTTTTGATGTGAGATTTTTGTTACTACATGATTTCTAACATAGAAATTACCATTTCTCATTGCTTTTTCTTTTCTTGATTAAAAAAAAACTGGCTAGTTGGAATCTCAGGATTTGAATGCCTGGGCTAACTTTGAATTAGAAATCTCACCTCTCAGCCTTCTAAGTTGCTAGAATTATATGCATGAGCCACCAGGCCCTGGTTGAATCATTTTCTCTTTTGGGAAAGTTAGATTTTTTTTGTTAGTTAAATATTTTCTTATTTATCAACTTAAATAATCACTTTTATTAAATCTCCATTTGAATTGTGTCAGTGTATATATAGAGGACTTTGTACAGGGCAGTGTACTTTGTGTGTGAAGATAAAGAAGACAGTTCTCACAACAGCTGCCTGATGTCTTCACAACAGTAGCCTAGTTGAACTCACAGCCTTGTGAGAAAGGTAGGGTGCAAGATAAATAAACAGTAGTGCCATGTTTAAGAAATAGCACTTGACTCTGAGAAGAATCATGAAGAATGACTAATGCTGCCTGGGGGACAGAGGAAAGGATGAATACAGGTAGTGACATTTGGGATAAATCTTGAACAGTGCGTAGGAATTTGACAAGTCGTGAATAAAGGGTAGGAACAGATCAGTTTGAAGCAAACATCAAGTTCAATGTCACAGTAGGTAAAAAGATGTAATACAATGAGAGAACATTGAGAGATAATCCTTTTATTAGAAAAAGAGTGAGACAAAACTGGCATTTGTTTGTAGAATGTTTTGAAAGAGAGATTATAGGCCAAGAGAATGGATCACATGCCAGGTGTTGTTAGCTTCTCAGGAGGCTGAGATCTGCAGTTTGTTTGAAGTCAGACGGGGAGGAAATAAGATTCTTACCAAAAAAAAAGTGGGAAGTGGAGCTGTAGCTCAAGTGGTAGAGTACTAACTGTCTTGGGTGAAAAAGCACCCAGTCACTGAGTTCAAGAACCAGTACAGGTACACACACACACCATAAAAAGTAGAGAATAGATCACACACAAGTGTGGATGGTAAGATGTGGGGTCCTGAAATAGAATGCTGACACTAAACTAGTAAGTTTCCATTAAATGAATAAATTTTAAAACTAATGAACAATGCAAAGGTTTATTTGTCTACATAAGCACTGCGTAGAGACCTACAAGATGTAAATAAGTTATCAGATGAACAGACTCAACAGATTAAAACAATACTAGTTCTGTTATTTATGTACAACACAATATTAATCATTACAATAAAATGTAGAGTGACTGTTGTTTGCATGGGAAAACAAATAAGGTTCTGCAATTTGGCATACTCATAAAAGAGAAGTATATGGATGATGAATCAAGCACTATGACTTGCAAGGGCCCAAAATAATATAGGTAGGAATTACAAAGATGGATGAGGGCTAGATTGACTGAACTTTGTCAAACTCATTAAGGTTTATGCATTATCCTGAATGTAATGGAAAGATATTGACTTATTTTAAGAACATAAGTGACGTAAAGATAATAAAATATGATAATAATAACAACACCAATAATAAACAAACAAACAAACAAACAGGCACTGGTAGTTCATTCCTGCAATCTGAAGAGTCAGAGATCTAAGGAGCATGGTTGGAAACTAGCCCAGGCAGGAAAGTCTGAAAGGCTCTTATCTTCAATTAACTACCCAAATCCAAAAAACAACTGAGAGTGGAGCTGTGGCTCAAGTGGTAGAGTGCTAGCCCTGAGGTAAAGCTCATAGACAGAGCCTCAAACCCTGAGGTCAAGCCTCAGGACAGGCAAAAAGAAAAATTAAGATAGAAGCAAGATGATAGGATTTGCAAAGTAAAATTAAATGTTTATAGTAAGAAACACTTACTTATTGAGGACCATAAGGAATAACAGAAAACCAGTTCTGACATAGGGTACAGAGAAGGAAGATAATTCTAGCACACATTTTGATATTTTGATGAATAATGTTTGAATTACAGAATAATGTCAGCGATGACATATGCCTGTTTAAATAATTACCCTGGAGTCAAATAATGGAATACAGCTATGTTTGCAAAAGTAAATAAATAGTAATTGTTTGGGCTTATTGGCCTACCCCAGCCCCTCCCTGATGAGTAGAAGTGAAAATATGTGGCAGGCCTGTGGATTATTGAATTGATATCTCATTTTTAAGAATAATTGAACTTACTTAGATTAAAATTTAACAGAACTAAATACTGAGGTAATATAATATTATTTTATTAACAATGTTATAGGAAAAATACTGCAAATTGAATCTGTATTGATGATGAAAATTTACTTCATTAAATGAATATTTGCTTTATAGTTTCATTACCTTTAAATTTTATTTTTTGCTTTTAAATCTATGTAATTTGTTAGGAAATTTCAGGTGTCTAATAATTGATCCTAACCTTATCATATAGCAAATAAGTGATATACTAGAACGTATACTATTGATTTGACTATAGAATACTTAGAAAGTTTCAAATTTCCCAACATCAGATTCAATGAACAACTTCTACCAAGACCCCTTAATCAGGCTTTCCATTATACCTCCTAGTTCACACTGGCTCTTTATTTATTTTTATTTTTTATTTTTTGGAAGCAAGAGGTTTTTTATTGTACTGTTTATGGTTCTTTTTAATTTTTTTCTTTATTGTCAAAATGTGATACAGAGGGGTTCCAGATTCATTTGAAAAGCAGTGAATACATTTCTTGTTCTACTTGTTACCTCTTCCCTAATTTTTCCCCCACCTTCTCCCGCCCCCATTCCTTCTCCTCCCAAGAGTTGTGCAGTTGGTTTACACCAAGTGGTTTTGTAAATGTTGCTTTTTGAATGGTTTGTCTTTTTGTTCTTTGTCTATCAATTTTGTTCTTCCCTGTCCCTTGCCCAGTTCTAATACCTGTATAAACAGTATACAGGGTACTCAGATGTGATACAGTATAAGACTATTCTCACTTTAATTTTACCTTTTAAAATATATTTTTATTGTTATTAAGTCATGTACAGAGGGGTTACAGTCACACAAGTCAGGTAATGAGTGCCTTTCTTCTTGAACAGTGTCACCTCTTCCTTCATTTTATCCCAGTTATTTCCTCTTGACCCCTCGTCCCCACAAGTTGTATAGTTCCTTTTCAATCTAGGTCTAGTGAGTGCCACTGCTGCACCATTTACCCCACCATTTCTGTGGGGAAACAGATAAACCTACATACAAAACAAAAGGTACAGAATTTTTTTTAAAAAAACTGACAATGGAGAAAACAAACAAACAGAAAACAAAATAATAGCAACAAAAAAACCCTCCTGTTTCCATCTCTGGGAGTTCATTTTGATAAACATCATTTAATATGACCATGAAACTTTAGTGCTGGAATGCAGGGACCTGAACTTGTTAAGCAAGTATTTTACCACTTGACCTGTGCCTCAAACCTATCTACTACTTCTTGATGTGAACTAAGCCACCAATATAAGATTAGATTTGTGGTCTCCCCTTTTGTAAATGGAAATCATTATTTTTATGAAGAAATATTAGTTTTTAGATTTGTAGCATCACATCTAGCATGCAAGAAATATTAAGTGAATATTAGCATTACTAACAATATGATTTGAATGTTATGTCTATAAAACTTGTCCCTGAAGCCAACACTCTTTCCATATTGATTATAGCACTTTTCTTTTGTGACATCCTGTTGTTGTTGTCATTTATTTAACCCTTCCTTTTATTTGGTAAAATGTCTTAAATTTAGGGTATAGCTTATATGTTTTTAAAAGTAGGAACCCTATTATATTCAATTTCATATGTACTAACTCATTAGCATGGCAGCTGGCATATGAAAAATGTAATAAAGGCTCTGAAAAGCAATACTTTTAAAAAATAAAATAATAATGTGAAGTTCCCAGTTCCACCTCTGAGTATTGGCTTTTTGGATATAAAAGCCTTTACATTTACACCAGCATTTTCAAATTAATTTGTTTAATCTTCATAATTTAGGAAGGAACAGGATAACATTATTCCCACTTAAAAATAGTCAATGTCAGCCGAGGACAAGTGTTTTATATTGTTATTGACAAAGAGCCTGAATCATGGGTGATTACACTCAACATAATTTCTAAATCTCCTCTCTTTGTCTTTCTTTCTTAAAAAGTTTTATTAGAGGGCTGGGAATATGGCCTAGTGGCAAGAGTGCTTGTCTCACATACATGAAGCTCTGGGTTCGATTCCCCAGCACCACATATATAGAAAATGGCCAGAAGTGGCGCTGTGGTTCAAGTGACAGAGTGCTAGCCTTGAGCAAAAAGAAGCCAGGGACAGTGCTCAGGCCCTGATTCCA
Organism: Perognathus longimembris pacificus; assembly: GCF_023159225.1. Lineage (NCBI taxonomy): Eukaryota > Metazoa > Chordata > Mammalia > Rodentia > Heteromyidae > Perognathus > Perognathus longimembris. The sequence continues at coordinate 55,531,284 of NC_063165.1, forward strand.
AGCCCCAGATAAATAAATAAAATAAAAAAGTTTTATTAGAATAACTTAGTTGTACCCAAGGCTTCGCTGTGATATTTAAAATAAATTTTTATTACCACCCCATCTCTTTTACTTTCTTAACTTTCTCTCTCTTCCTCCAACCTTTTAAAGTTTTTGATGTATTTTATCATAATATTTTCATACATACTCATGCAGATTTGTGTGTATGTGCCCGCGTGCACGTTCATGCTTGCCTGTCCTGAGGCTTGAACTCTTGGCCTGGGAGCTCTTCCTGGATTTCTTGCTCAAGGCTAGCACTCTACCAGTTGAGTCACATCTCTCCTTTGAGGTTTTTGGTGATTAATTAGAGATAAAATTCTCGCAAACTTTCCTGCCAGGGCTGGATTGGAACTGCAATCCTCAGATCTCACTCTCCTGAGTTGCTAGGATTACAGGCATGAGCCCCACTGGTGCCTAACTAAATTTTGTTTTATATAGTGAACTTTGTCATATTTTAGAAACAGAAAATGGCTGCCAGTATAACAACCAGACACTGTATTTCCTAATGTAGAAGCTTATGGCTAAAAACTGTGTTCTGGAATAACAAATATTTTTTTAAAAAAGAAAAGAAAAGGAAGACACTTTCTTTCATTGGTTCATATACTGACATCCAAGAAACACTAGTTTTTTGAAATTCAAGGAGGACATCACAGAGCATAATGATTTTCTTTTTACTTTCAAAGACAGTAGGGCTGGGGATTTAGCTCAGTGCAAGAGCTCAAGGCCCCGCCCGAGTTTGGTCCTCAGCTCTGGAAAAAAAAAAGGAAAAAAAAAAAGACAGTATTTTATTTTCAATAAGAAAGGGGACAAATAAAGAAACAAAATTAAAATACCATTTTCTCTAAAATTATATTTTCACCCTCTAAATATACCGAGGAGTTTGGCAAGGAAAAGAGTCTAGATATTAAAGTAATACTTAATTTTTTTAAGTACTGAGGATATGAATAGGTTTGTAATTACCAAAACTGTGTAACTTTGCTTGAGAATATTTCAATGCTTTAGTTGGACATATTGGTGATGTTATTACTGTTTAAAACCTAAGAAATATTTTGGGCCGAGGCATATACATTAAGTCATTTAATGGGATTTAATTAATGGGAGCACCACACCTAGGAGAAAATTAAGCTCTGTCACTTTTTCTGTTTCTGCCCTTTGCTGAATTGCTCTCAGGAAGTATGCCTCAGATTCTTTATCTGAAGCACAGGACATTCAATACTCCTTTCCAGATTAATATGCTTTGGTTCTATGCAAATCCCTTCAAAGTAAAAGGAGTTACTGAATAGCAAAAATCAGGGGCTGAGGTAACTAATACTTCAAGTTAGAGTTCTTGTTTAATGTATGTTTTCACTTTCAGGATGACTTGCTACAGTTTTTCACTATTGCAATAAAAGTTGTCAAATGGATTTTTAAAAAGACAAATCATGTTATTGTATCAAAAAAAAATAAAGATGTTTCTTGGAACTGGGGAAAGTAGGGGGAGGGGAGGTTTCAAATGATTTTCCTCTGAAATGCCCTTCTAGAAAATGGCTTACATTACTTCACTCTAAATTACAGTACTTTTCTCCAGTGCATTAAAAAAATGCCATCTATTTTAGAAGTTGAAATTCCCTTTGGGTGACTGAACTACAAGCCTCTGTGAGGCTCTGAAGTTGCCAGAAGGAAGGCTGTCACCCAGCGAAGAGGATTAATAGCAGTAATAGCAGCTCAGGCTTGATCCTCTGATCACCAGAGACCTGAATGCAATGGCTATCTGAAAATTACTGTCCCTAAAACTTAGTCACAGACAGGAAGTCAAGGAGTGAGTAGAAACCCTAGCATAGAAATACAGAATTAAATGTACTGAATATTGAGAGAACTAGGTATATACTGAGAATTTTCACTTGAGCCATAGTTTCAGTCATAATAGACTAAAAATTGTAATAAAGGATCTCATAAATAGTATGGTATTTTATCAGAATCATATTTTGAGGTTCCGTAAAAATAGCCTTATCACAGCCACCTAGTAAAATGAATAGTTAGTAAGAGAGAAAAACAAAGCAAAACTAGGAATATCTCTGTTACAAAAAAGATTCCTAAGCCTTCAGTGTAGCACCATATGTCACTGCTGAAGCTATACATTTCAAACTGTTCATGGCCAAGGTAGAAATAAATACAGCTTATTCATTCCAGCAACAAGGGTTTCTATTTGTAATAAAATATTTGGTGTGGATCCTCTAGACTCCAAATTTAATCCTTAGTTACAAGCATGATATATTGGCTGCAAAGCATTCTTGAAATGTCAAACAAGATCCTGGGAAACTTTAGCAATCCATTGTGGAAAAGTACATCAAGTCCTCACAGACTGGTGCTGTGGGTGGATGTCTTGCTTTTCAAGGGATCTTACGCTGAGCATGTGTGAAAATTCTAATCATGTCTATGAACTTCCTCCCTGTTCATTTGTTACTTCTGCACAGCTGAAGAAAGAGAAACTAAGAACCAGTAACAACTTGACTTCAAGGTGACAGTGAAAACACATGCTTTCACCAATACAAAATGTAAAGAAAATGTGGGAAAGAGAAAAATGTAGTCATCACTTGGTTCCATATTCCAAGTAGGAATGATAAGAGAATGGTGACTCTGTTTGAGGCATTTTTACAATTAAGATTAAGATGAGTGGAGCCCTTCATTACCTTCAATCAGCATCTGGTGATCAGAGAACATAGTAATACATTAAGAATCTTAAATTTTATTTTTTATTTAATTATTTATTAGATACATTTAAATGATAGAAATTGAATGGCTTAGGGTATGATTTGGATATTTTATGAAAAAACATAGTAAATAAAATGAATTCTTACTAAGGGTTGGTAACTACAACTTTTGGAAAATGATTTGGGTAATAAATAAAAAATAAAGTCCCAGAAAAAATGTAAAAGAAAGAGGGAGAGGGATATAATGAAAACTGAAGGAAGGAAGAAGGGAGGGAGGGAGGGAGGGAGGGAAAGGAAAGAAAGCAGCAAGGAAAGGAAGAGAAAAGGAAGGAAAGAGGCAAGGACAGATTGATAGAAAGATAGAAAGAAAGAAAAAGAAAGGAAGGAAGGAATAAAAAAGAAAAGGAAGGAAGGAAGGAAAGAAAGAAAGAAGGAAGGAAGGAATTGGAAGGGAGGGAAGAGAATGAAGGAAAAGGAAGGGAGTTGTTTTTGTAATACGGTAGTGTCAGAATTTATATACCATCTGAGTTAGTTGGGGCTGGAAATAACATTTTGGCATTCAACCATTGATGTGAAAACACTGTAGTTCTCACATTAGGATTATTACAGACTTGGGGAAAATACCAATATATTCCCTTCTACCATGTATTAGTCATCTTTCTATCAAGGAGAAAGTGTTTATTTGGCTTATGTTGTTAGAGATCCCAGTCCTTGATCACCTGGTGCCATTGCTTTGGACCTGTAGTGTGGTAGCATGTGGTGAAGAAAAATAGCTCATCTCATGATCAGGGAGCACAAAACAAAAACAAAAAGAAGAAAGGAGACTGAAATTCTACAATCCCCCTGAAAAATATTCCACCAATTATCTAACAACTTCCTGCTAGGTTTCACCTGTCTAAAATTCCACTCCTTTCCAATAGTACCAGGCTGAGAAGCAAGTTTTAGCACTGGACCATCAGGGCTTATTGATGACCCAAGTGTGGTGCATAGAGACATTCAATGATTCCATAAAAGAGACCCATTGGGAGAACTTATCTCTACTAACTAGCACCTCTGTTACAGATTTTCCTTTCTTTGTTCTCCATTAGGCCTATTTCTACCCCATATTACTGAGTGTATATGTACACTCACTATTTTTAAAAACACATTTATAAATACTTTCAATAAAACATACAATATTTATTCACTGGGGATCTGGCAATGTGTTGATGATGTTCTATATAATTCATTAGTAATTTATTAGCTATGGCATTTCCCCTTGAAGTACAATTACTGGATAACTATTGGAATAGTTTAAAGTTCTCTTTTTTTTTATTCAAATTTTTATTATCAAACTGATGTACAGAGAGGTTACAGTTTCATACGCTGGGCATTGGATACATTTCTTGTACTGTTTTTTATCTTGTCCCTCATACCCCCCTCCCTCCCCCCCTTTCCCTTCCCCCCCCCGGAGGTGTTCAGTTCACTTACACCAAACAGTTTTGCAAGTATTGCTTTTGTAGTTGTTTCTCTTTTTTTACCATGTGTCTCTCAAATTTGGTATTCCCTTTCAATTTCCTACTTCCAATACCAGTAAACACGGTTCCCAATATACTCAGATAAGATTACAGAGATAGTGTAGGTACAACCACAGGAAGGTGATACAAGAACATCATCAATAATAGAAGCTACAGATACACATAGGACGTTGAAAGTAGTTACAACTGTGATATAACAATTGTTTCCATAACATGGAGTTAATTTCACTTAGCATCATCTTATGTGTTCATCAGGGTATAGCTATTGGGCCTTGTGATGCTCTGCTATGACTTGCCTAAACCTGTACTAATTATTCCCAATAAGGGAGACCATAGAGTCCATGTTTCTTTGGGTCTGGCTCACTTCACTTAGTATAACTTTTTCCAAGTCTTTCCATTTCCTTACAAATGGGACAATGTCATTCTTTCTGATAGAGGCATAAAATTCCATTGTGTATATGTACCACATTTTCCTGATCCATTCGTCTACTGAGGGGCATCTGGGTTGGTTCCAGATTCTAGCTATGACAAATTGTGCTGCGATGAACATTGTTGTGCTGGTGGCATTACTGTGATTTTGTTTGTGGTCTTACTCGGTAATTTAAGGAAGCACCTTAATTTTCTGGAGAGAGAACAGCAAGCCAAACCCCAAGTCAATAGACGGAAGCAAATAATTAAAATCAAATCAGAATTAAATCAATTAGCGACGAAAAAAACCATCAAAAGAATCAACAAAACAAAGAGTTGGTTCTTTGAAAAAAATCAACAAGATAGACAGACCCCTGGCAAACCTGACCAAAAAACGAAGGCAGCACACTCAAATAAACAAGATAAGAGATGAAACAGGTAGCATCACCACAGAAATAACCGAAATTCAGAAAATAATAAGGGACTATTTTGCAAACCTTTATGCCAACAAATTCGAGAACTTGGAAAAAATGGATGATTTCCTAGAAAAAATTGATACCCCCAAACCCAACTATGAAGATTTAAACCTTCTAAACAGACCCATATCCAGTATTGAAATAGAAACGGCAATAAATGATCTCCCATCCAAGAAAAGCCCAGGTCCAGACGGATTCTCTGCAGAATTCTACAAGGCCTTCAAAACAGAACTCACTCCAATATTTCTCAAACTCTTCAATGAAATGAAAGAGAACGTTCACTACCAGACTCATTTTATGAAGCCAGTATAACCCTCATCCCAAAACCAGGCAGAGACTCATCACGGAACGAGGACTACAGACCAATCTCCCTGATGAATATAGATGCAAAAACTCTCAACAAAATTCTGGCCAACCGACTTCAACAGGTCATCAAAAAAATCATACACCACGATCAAACTGGATTCATCCCAGGGATGCAAAGTTGGTTTAATATATGCAAGTCAATTAATGTAATCCACCACATCAACCGGAGCAAGCTAAAGAACCACATGGTTTTATCTCTGGATGCGGAAAAAGCGTTGGATAAAATCCAGCACCCATTTATGCTAAAAGCCCTGGAAAAACTGGGATTCCAGGGAACATTCCTGAATATAATCAAGGCAGTTTATGACAAATCAACAGCAAGCATAACTCTAAATGGTGAAAAACTAAAGCCATTCCCTTTAAAATCAGGAACAAGGCAGGGATGTCCACTCTCTCCCCTGCTCTTCAACATAGTACTAGAATTCCTAGCCAGAGCAATTAGGCAAGAAGAAAATATAAAGGGGATCCAAATAGGAAAAGATGAAGTTAAACTTTCTCTCTTCACAGATGACATTATCCTATACCTAAAGAATCCCATAGACTCTACCCCCAAGCTACTAGAGCTGATCCAAAACTTTGGCAAAATTGCAGGATATAAAATAAACCTTCAAAAATCAATGGCCTTTCTCTATGCTAACAACCTGAAGACCAAGGCTGAAATCAGGAAAGCAACTCCTTTTGCAATAGCCCCCCAAAACATAAAATACCTAGGAATAACCTTAACCAAAGAAGTGAAAGACCTCTTTGATGAGAACTTTAAAAGCTTGAAAAATGAAATTAAGTCAGAACTAAGGAAATGGAAAAACCTCCCATGCTCCTGGATTGGGAGGATTAATATAATCAAAATGGCAATATTGCCAAAGGCTATCTACAAATTCAATGCAATACCCATTAATATCCCAACACCATTCTTTAATGAAATAGAGGAAGCAATCCAGAAATTCATATGGAACAATAAAAGACCTAGAATAGCAAAAACACTCCTAAGCAGAAAGAACAGTGCTGGAGGAATTACAATACCCAACTTCAAGCTGTATTATAAAGCTATAGTAATAAAAACAGCTTGGTATTGGCACCGGAACAGGCCTGAAGACCAATGGAACAGAATTGAAGACCCAGAATTGAAGCCACAGAACTACGCCTACTTAATCTTTGATAAAGGAGCTAAAACAATAGTATGGAAGAAAGATAGCCTCTTTAACAAGTGGTGCTGGCAAAACTGGCTCAACACATGCAACAAACCAAAACTAGATCCTTATATATCACCCTGCACCAAAATCAATTCCAAATAGATTAAAGACCTCGAAATCAAAATAGGCACCCTGAAAACACTAAAGGAAGGAGTAGGAGAAACAATTGGGCTCCTTGGCACAGGACGGAACTTCCTTAACAAAGACCCAGAAAGGCTACAAATCAAAGAAAGGTTGGACAAATGGGACTGCATCAAACTGCAGAGCTTCTGCATGGCAAAGGACATAGCTCGCAAGATAAACAGAAAGCCCACAGACTGGGAGAAGATCTTTTTTTTTTTTTTTTTTTTTTTTTTTGCCAGTCCTGGGCCTTGGACTCAGGGCCTGAGCACTGTCCCTGGCTTCTCTTTGCTCAAGGCTAGCACTCTGCCACTTGAGTCACAGCGTCACTTCTGGCCATTTATGTATATGTGGTGCTGGGGAATCGAACCCAGGGCTTCAAGTATTAGAGGCAAGCGCTCTTGCCACTAGGCCATATCCCCAGCCCCGGGAGAAGATCTTTACTGGACATTCAACAGACAAAGGCCTCATCTCTAAAATATATGCAGAACTAAAAAAATTACCTTCTTCCAAAACAAAACGGCAAAGAACCAATAGCCCCCTCATCAAGTGGGCTAAAGACTTACAAAGAAACTTCTCTGATGAGGAAATGAGAATGGCCAATAGACATATGAAAAAATGCTCTACATCACTGGCCATAAAGGAAATGCAAATCAAAACAACATTGAGATTCCATCTCACCCCAGCAAGAATGTCATATATCAAGAAAACTAATAATAACAATTGTTGGAGGGGATGTGGCCAAAAGGGAACCCTACTGCATTGTTGGTGGGAATGTAAACTGGTTCAGCCACTCTGGCAAGCAGTATGGAGATTCCTCAGAAGGCTCAATATAGAACTCCCCTATGACCCAGCAGCCCCACTTTTGGGTATCTACCTAAAGTTCTCTTTTAAAAATTATTTTCCTGGGCTGAGCATGTGGCTCAGTGGTGGAGTGCTCGCCTAGCATGCATGAAGCCCTGGGTTCAATTCCTCAGTACTACATAAACAGAAATAGATGGAAGTGGTGCTGTGGCTCAAGTGCTAGAGTGCTAGCCTTGAACAGAAAAAGCTCAGGGACAGTTTTCAGGCCCTGATTTCAAGCCCCAAGATTTGAAAAGACAAACAAAACTTAAAGAAAAAGAAAAAAAAACTATTTTCCTCATTTATTTTTGAGTTATATATTCAAAATTAATTTTAAGATATAAATCATGAAACATCAGATCCAATCATGTTATTTAATAGATCTCTGAATAGCATCTTCCTTCAGAATACTCTGAAGAAATAATATATTTTGAGTCTTACACCCTGAGCTTCCAATACACTAAAACATATTTTTTTTGATCATCTACTCTGTGTGGGCAGCACTCTATTCTAAGTGATGCTTTGGCCATCCGCAAAACAGTTAACCAACAACCCCTAAGTGCTCCAATATCCTGATGAGCAGATGAGAGGAAAAAGCTATTAATGTCTACATAAGCTAAAGTTTTAGTCCCACTTTACACAAACTCATGCTCCTGAGAGGAAAGGTAACGAGCTACAAATAAAATTGCTATTTGAGAGTATGACTCAGATGACAATTGACTTCTAAATGTAAATGTTAGCAGAGAGAAAGGAATATAAACATAAACTAGCCTCTTCAAGCCACATGAAGCAGTTCTCTCAATCCATCTTCTGATTTCTTCACCTTTGTTTTGTCTTTCTTAAAAGAACTTGGAAAAATCTTCTAAAAATCTGTTTGTATACACTTTGTATTTCCCAAATTTGTTCTCTTGGGATACATGTGAGTATCTCAGAGCTCACCATTGAAAAAAACTTAAAGGTAGACATTTAAATAATCAGCAAGACATACAAATCTTTGTTCCCATACCTGGTAGATAAATAAACTACCTTTCATCCACATCCTACCCTTGCATGCCTGGAGATTCATGAAATTACAGTATACTATGCCTAATGGGAATTTAACAGAAACATATGGAAAGGAATTTTACAAACTGAGTTAATTTTTCAATGTCATCAAGTTTCTATTTTGTACTTTTTTTTCAAGCATTTCATCTCATCTAACACATTTATTTCAGAGATTAATTTTTTTTTTTTTTTTTTTTTGGCCAGTCCTGGACCTTGGACTCAGGGCCTGAGCACTGTCCCTGGCTTCTTCCCGCTCAAGGCTAGCACTCTGCCACTTGAGCCACAGCGCCGCTTCTGGCCATTTTCTGTATATGTGGTGCTGGGGAATCGAACCTAGGGCCTCGTGTATCCGAGGCAGGCACTCTTGCCACTAGGCTATATCCCCAGCCCCTCAGAGATTCATTTTAATAATGTATGTAATAATGCATTCTGTGATGCTTTCCATTGAAAGCATTGGATTGAAATAGATTCATCTGACACATTTCTAAATGCCTTCTACATTTCAAGTATTGTTTTACTGTGACCAAAAATCCACTGCCTATGTTTATAAACCATTTCAGAGAAACCAATGTAAAAGTAACCACTTGGATCATCACTGAGAGATACAGGGAAACAAAGAAAGGAGACAATCTGCTTCTTTCTAATATACAAGTGCTGATATTTTACACTATTACAGTAGTAAGGAATGGTTACTTCCATTGAAAGGTGAAATACTCAGTTTTTATATGGGGAATTGCAAGCATACATTTTGGCTGGAGTTAGAGATAACGACAGCAAGATTTGCTGAATAAAAATTGGGAAACTTCTAATGGAAATTGAAATGAGCTAAGATATGTACAGAAAAAAAATCTAAAATATTTTTCTACTTTGCATGTCCTAAGTTTTAATGATTTAAGGTGTATGACAAAATCTTGTGTATGTACATATTTGAAAACATTGGTTGCTTTTCAGCTCATACATATGTATGTGTGTGTGTATATATATACATATATGCATATATTTTTAAGAGAAGTGCTTCCATGAAAATATTTGACTGTTGTAACCCCTCTGTACTTCACTTTGACAATAAAGAAAAAAAATTTTTAAAATAAAATAAAATCAATCAGATTCTGCATTTATGTGGGTTTGTCATTGAGAATATTCAATGTCAAAGGTCTATTATATAATATGCCCAATAAAAATGTATTTTAATACATAATCATAGTAATATATTTATCTTATGTGAGACCATGGTAAACCATATCCCTGGAGATTTAAAAAAATAGAAAATTCACCCAGCTAGCTATGTTCTAATTTTGAACAAAACATCAGGACATGGGGCTTGGGATATGGCCTAGTGGCAAGAGTGCTTGCCTCATATACATGAAGCCCTGGGTTCAATTCCCCAGCACCACATATACAGAAAATGGCCAGAAGTGGTGCTGGGGCTCAAGTAGCAGAGGGCTAGCCTTGAGCAAAAAGAAGCCAGGGACAGTGCTCAGGCCCTGGGTCCAAGCCCAGGACTGGCCAAAAAACAAACAAACAAACAAAAAATCAGGACATTCAAGTGGTTATTGGTTCATTAAATTGAAATATTGGTTTCTTGCTGCTAGCATGGTTTCTAACTTTTGGTATTTTTTTTTAGGTCTGTCATTGGACAAAATTCTTCAAAGCCTTTATATAAATATGCATGGAATATAAAACATTTTATCCTGTAGTGAAGAACATGTCATTATTGTAAGCTTATTTCCCAAAATTTTTTAAATGTTTACTTTCTCTCTTCGAGATTCAATATAAGCATAAATTGAGGCATCAAAATGAATCCTCCACTGTATAACTGATTGATTTAATACAAATGTTTACATTGCAAATGTTGTATGACTGCATTATTTGAATATTTATATTACTATTAAATACATATATGGCTATATTTAATGTTAGTACTCATTTAAAGAAACTTTTGTTCTAGAAAGGATGATATACAATTTTTCAATTATATTTCTAAGTTATTTTCTTTTAAAATCTTTTCAAAAACTGAAATTTTAATTCTCTTGATACCCTTTTAATATAAAAATAAATAACATCAACTAGACTTCCTTCTAACAGTTATATGAATATTTGTATTTTGTCTCACCTAATAGTTTAATTAATGAACAGTTTCTTTAGTTTGTCTCTATTTTGCTTTGTAAACTTTCAGAGGCAAGAAGAAATTCCAAATTATAATTTAGGCCAGGTGTTTGTGGCTCATGCTTGTAATCCTAGCTATTCAGGAGATTCAGATCTTAGAACAATGGTTTGAAGACATCCTGGGCAGCAGAGTCCCTGAGACACTTATCTCCAATTAACTATTAAAAAGATGGAAGTAGAGGTTTGGTTCAAGTGGTAGAGCAAAAACTCAGGGACAGTGCCCAGATCTTGAATCCAAACCCCACAACTGAAATATATACACATGAGCACAAATTACTTGTATATGAAGGCTACTAAATAAAATGTCATCACTGCTGCGGAGGGACCTAGACTTTAAGGAACAAAAAAAATGTATAGTAAAAATACATATGTTTTAACAATTCAGTCTCAACACTCAGCTGGTCCTGGCTTGGATCTCAGCTCTGTCAATTGTAAGTCAGTGCCACTAAACAAGTTATTTCACCTCCCAATCTTTATTGAGTGTACATAGAATTGTAGTATTTTTTTAAAAAATGTATTAAAGCAAGGATTAAATAAAAAATTAGTTTAAAATGCTCCACATCTTGCTAACATTATCATTCTTATTATCACAGACATATTACCATAATTTTAAAGTATATAGGAAGGACCAGAGCATAGAATAACCATTACTATTGAAGGGTTCAGGAGAAAGCCATTGAACTGGGCATAGAAATTTTAATTCAGTCGTCAGAGGCAACAGGCAGAAGAATCAGTAGCTGAGTTCATTGGAAATAGGAGGATTACATGAGGAACACCAAGGAATAAGTAACAGATAAAAGTATAACACAGATAAAGGTCAGACACTCCAATGCATAATGGCCTTCATTAAGTGAGGATTCCTAAAACCACATCCAAACTATATGCCTAGACATAAAAAAAAAAATGAAAGCTAAGAAACGTGCCATTTGTAGCTCCCAGAATTCTAAGAGCTACCTCATTAATAGCACAGCATGATTCCTATATACAAATACACCATATATTTAATTCTCCTTTGTAGTTCAGCTCTTTTAAGAGTGTGGCTGTAGTTAATTATGTTAATATATCTTTCCTCATTTTTATGCAGCTTGACTGAATGCTCTCTAGTGGAATAGACTCAGTTGAATTCATCTTCATGATTGGTCTGTGGTAGACTTTCAGCAACCATTTGCATAATGAGTGCCCTCTTGGGTAAAAAAAGAAATTACAAAATGTTAGATAATTTCCCAAGGGTCCCATCATACTTTTTACTGATATATATTTTTCATAAATAATTCCAGATATCTTTATAAACAGTAATGTACGTTCCTTGAGCTCTTCTGGGGGCAATTTTTATTCCTGGAGTTGGAACATTTCTTAAAGAACTTCTCATTTTAAGCCTCTAAAAGAAATGGAGTTATGTTCTTAGTCCAAAAGTTACAGGACTTGATGTGGTCACCTTTGAAGTGATGTGTACTTTGATCTTTTAATCTTAGCTAAACTACAGAAAGCTTCCCCAGCCTCTAGGACCCTATTATTGGATGCAGGAAAATGTCAAGATACATCATTATTTGATAGAGGGAAATGGAAATGGAGCATTTTGAGTGGAGGAAGATCACAGTGGTGTGCATGAGTTTTATTATCTTGACCCTGTGGTTAGCTAGACTGAATTCTAGTGGGGGAAAAAAAAACCCCAAATCTCACTACAAAGGATTTTCATAGATACTTTAATCATCTGTTAGATCTATGAGACATATTTCCTTTATTGTTTTACTATTGTAGTGGAGATTTAAAAAGTATTATAACTATTCCATATTACCTTAATATTCCACTGAAAGTAGATGATTAGGAAAATGATGACAAATTAATGGTAATTTCTCAGCTTCTTAGAAATATTAGTTGTGTTTTTTGCCTTTGGAATACCAAATTATTATTTTAAATGTTTTGGTTTTGAATGTCTTATTCAGAAACTTTGCTTCCAATGTGAGTGATCTTTTGATTGTGTGGGATTAGAAGGCTGTTACTGTGGTAGAAATTTACCTATTGTATTTTTTTAAAAGAAATCTAATTTACTACATTCTGGCAAGGTCCTATCTTACAGTAAACAACTATAATTCCACAAAGAAAAATGAGATTTTCTATTCTACCTTCTGGAAGATTTGTAAACTTTATTTTATGGTAAATTCTTCTTCCTAAAACCTGCTCAAGTGTAGAAAATGCCTTAAAATAATTGTTTGTTTTTAATGGAAACTTTTGATTGAACTTCACTGTGAATTCCAAATCAAAGTGCTAGTTGCTTTTAGACTTGAAATATCTATTTCATTTACTTTAAACTTAACATTAAAATTGATATGTAAGTATTCTTGGAAAATCTTTATTTTATTTTCAGTTAGCATTGTTTTAATCTTTAACCAAAGAAAGATATGCCCATAGCGTAGTAAACAGAATAGGCATGGTTCATGCTATCTTAAGTGATAAAAGAATTTATTGTCTCACCATGGTTCTGCATGGGTTGTGCAAGCAAACAAAATTATTTACCCTATATCCATGTCCCTTCTGATTTGACTCTAGTTCCATCTATGTGCTTTGGTAAAAGTAATACAGCAGAATTTAAATAAGTCTAGTTCCAAGCATAGGTTTCTAAAAGTCTTGAAAACTGCTCAATTTCTTGAGAAATCTGCCTGTATCCTATGGGTAAGTTCAGAGCGAATCTCAGAATAAAACTATGCCAGAACCAGACCATCTCTATTATGATAGTCACAGTTAAAATTGAAGGACACCTCAGAGAATACAAGCAAATTTACCTGACTTGCTGCCTGCAGACCACACTGGCTAAAACCAGAACCAATTTTTTTGGCAACTGATATCTTCAGATTCCTGAAAAATCCCTAGAAATAAATTAAGCTCCAGAACTGGTTAACATTCAGGAGTCAGGCACTTTGTATCTCTTGAACCATCAACCCTCAATGGTGGCTTCATCACTAGGTAGCAGCTGCTTCTGTTTCCTTACACAGTGACTAAGCTAAGAAACAGTTTCTTGTTTCCAGTTTTCATTGGGGCAAAGGGAAAATAAGCTCTCCCTTGTTTGGAGATATTTCCATATAGGGATTCAGTTCCAGAGTTTCTCCAGAAATTTCAATAATTAGAAACAAACCTGTATACTGGTTGATAAACCAGGAATGTATGTAGAAAGAAAGCTAGTAATCAGAGTAAAAATTAGCCACATTTTTGCTCTGACAAAATAATCTGATAAAAATAACTCAAAGAAGGAAAGATTCATTTTGGCTTATAGTTTCTTTCTGTATATAGTCTTCCAGCTCCATTGGGCCTTCGGCCTAACAAAATCACATTTTTAGCAGCCAGGAAGCAGAAAAACAAACACTGACACAGACAGACAAACAGTAAGGCACTGGGGCCATAATATACCCTTTCTTCAACCAGTCCAACCTCAAAATAATACATTTGATTTTCAATTCCTTAATGGATTAATTGACTGAGTTATTTTCCTTGTGCTGTCATCATTTCCCAGTGATTATTACTTGAAAATCAAAATTTGAACACATGAAGGACTGTTGGGGACAGTAAATAAAGCATAGCAATACGTTACTGGGAAGAAGAAATTCATAGGTGGCATAAACAAAAGGAAAAAGAAGAATGCTGGCTATGGAGTGAAACTAAGCCACAATTTCTGGGAAATACCACTGTGGTAATGGCTCATGGCTGTAATCCTAACCATTCTGGAGTCTGTCTGAAGCTTATGGTTGAAAGCACGCCTATGCTGAAAAGTCATGAGACTTTGTCTCCAAATAAAAACCAAAAAAAACCCTGGAAGTAGAGGTGTGGCTCAAGTAGTAGGGAGGCAGCCTTGAGCAGAAAAAGCCATGTGAGAGTAAGAGGTGCTGCATTCACTTTCTAGTACCCACACACGTGTATTAGTATGTTTGGGCATGTCATCAGATCATGTTAAAGAGTTGACAGATATGTACTTCTAAACAACTCAAATTCTATCTTTTTTTATTATGTTTTAACAAAAAAACATGATAGTGCAAAATACTAAAAAATAATAATAAAGGATAGAAACCAACTTGAACAATTCCAATCTTGCATCTTAAAACTCTCAGTCTCTGCTCAGACTGCTGATATCCATTGGGAAGGGCTGTGAAGTATTCATCAGGTCACTTACTATATGATTCTTTCACCCATTTGTGTCCATCAGTTTTTTTTTGTCAGTAGGATAAACACGTTTGATTAAAACAACTTAAAAACAGGGAAGATTTAATCTGACCCATGGTTTCAGAAGTCTCCATACATAACTGCTTCCATGGTTTTGTGCCTGAGGCAAATATTATGGCAGTGAGGGAGTATAAATCAGAGACCTCTCACCTTATTGTGCTTAGGAAAGAGACAGCCTAAGAGGAAGGGGCCAAGACAAGCTAATAGTCATCAAAGATATACTCCTACTTCTCCAGGCAGGCCCATGTCCTGAACTTTCCATTGCCTCTCCAAATAGCTCCACCAGCCAGGGACCAAATCTGGAACAAATGAGCAAACAGAAAAGATGTCATAAACAAGCCATGACACATTGAAAGACTTGTGTAAATTAGTTACACTAGGTAAGATTTATAAAACTTTCATCTTATAAACGAAATGTAGTATATTCAAATAAAATAATCTATGAATATAAAAACATGATTAAGTAATACAATGTTTAAAATTCTGGGTTGAAAAGTCTGATATTCATGGACAATATCACAAGACAGTGTGGTTTAGCCTGGACTCCTTCACCTTTTGACCTTAATTCCAAAAGCAGTGAGTAAGTGTAGATCAACCCCACAGAGCAAGCAAATTTTGCCATTAATGTCACATTTGTTAATATATCATCAAGTCACATATTTAGGCCCAAGAATGTAGCTGGGAATGACACCAAGTTGTAATAATCTAGCACAATGGGGGTAGATTACTGTAGTCATGCACCATAATGCTTCAACTACTTTTATAAATGATCAGATTTGATATTTTCTGTTAGCCTTTTCCCTACCTCAGGTCCTCAGCTCCTCCCATTAGCCCCCAGATCCACCCATACCTAATGATCCATTCCTACTCACTATTAAGACTTACCTACTTCCCCTTTAGCCCCAGAGAAGTTGCCACCTGGATAAGGTACAGCTGCCATGTTGCTCCCTCTCCCATGGGAGATATTCCAAGTTATGAAAGTCCAAAATTCATAAAGACAATTCAAATGCTCCTTTCCATGTGAATTGAAATCTCAAAAATATAAAAAGTCAATTTCTCCAGGTGACAGTGGCTCACAACTGTAATCCTAGCAAGGAGGCTGAGACATGAGGATTGCATTTCAAAATCAGCCTGGAAAAGAAAGTCTGTGAGACTCTTATCTCCAACAAACTACTCAAGAAAAGCTGGAAGTGGTGCTGTGGCTCAAGTGGTAGAACATTATCCTTGAGAAAAAGATCAGGAGCAATGCCAGGCCCCGAGTTCAAGCTCCAGGAACAGCAAAAAAGAAAAAAAAAGTATCAGTATAACTTGATCCTCCTCCATTATAATTATTTTTGATTGCACAAAGCCTTCAACATTGATCTGTGGCTGTATGATAACTTAAAAATATGAAATCTCATGGAAATGTAAACTTTATCAGCTCCATGTGAAATTGTAATCTTCTATGTCTAATCATAAGTGTAATATTTCCAAACAAAATGGTTCTCCAAGAAGCCATTCTGTAGGGAAGTTTGGGTCCTTAAGCATTTGTTAAATAATCAAAAGCGAGTAGTAATTGTGGCAACAGTATTCATCATGAGCAAGTTATTCCCATCATGCCAGCTCTCCAGGGCCTGTGGGAAAAATTCCTCATCAATAGTTACATATGAGAATCATATGTGCATGGGATTCTCTGAAAGTGGCTCCAGGAGCTTTGGATTTTAAGCTTTTTATTTCTGCATAAAATGTGGATTTACATAGTAGCTGAGCTTCTATTCTCTTTGGTGATAATAATACTTTATTTTATACAATTGTGGCACATGCTATACCTCTAATACCAAATAAGGAATCATATTTTGGTAAACTGATTAATCAATTTAGGAAAACTTCTTTCTTCTGCAAGTAATGCTACAACATTGATCTCCAGAGGAAAAAAGCTAACATCACTTCTGCATAAGTTATATAAATAAAAACACTAGAACAAAATGCATTATATCTAGTGATATATTCCTTATGGCTCATTCCTTAGTCCTTGGACATAAATGAAAATAAGAACAGTATTTAGAGAAATAAAATTGAGGGCCACTGATTGATACTGAACACTGGTTGACACTACTTCAATACATTAGCAAAGAACTTGCTAGGTCTAAAGTATAAAGCTTCCATTTTAGATATTGTTGAAAAGTGTAATAAAATCAGTCAAATTACCTCACTGTCTGTATCTAAAAGCTTGCATATGCCATGGTCATTTTAAAGACTTTTCTCTCACACACACACAAATAAGTAGCTTAAAATAAATAATTTGACATAAATGGTTGGCTTTAAAGGTTAAGATGACTCACACATGAGTTCCTGAAAAATTGTGTTGTTTTTCTTTTCCCTCCTTCCCTCCCAGCATCCCTCCCACACTCCCTCTCTCCCTTCCTTCCCTTCCTTCCTTCCTTCCTTCCTTCCTTCCTTCCTTCCTTCCTTCCTTCTTGCCCTCCCTCTTTCTTCCTTCCTTTTTTTTTGGGGGGGGGGCAGTACTGAGCAGGGCCTCTTGCGCTTGCTATCTTTTTACACTCACATCTGATATTCTACCACTTGAGCCACACCTCTAATTCTGACTTTTAGCTGGTTAATTGGGAATACAAGTTTCAAGGACTTTTCTTCTTGAGCTGGCCTTGAACTTCTATCCCCAAATTTCAGCCTTTTCCAGATTAAGCTAAGATAAGGCATGAGTCACCAGTATATGTCTCATTATATCTTCATGTGACAGTCAGTAGCTAAAAGACAAACACTAATTTAGAAAGAGCACTGGAAACTGAAATAGCATCATCTATATTTCCCCAAAGTAAGACTGGGATTTCTGATATTAAGTCATAAAGTTTAATAGGTACACTGGGTCATATCAGAATTCTGGATTATTGTTATGTTGGTGCACAAAGTCTTTTCCCATTTCCTGTGCCAGCACTAGATTTTAGAATGCTGTTCACTGGTATTCAGTGGTACCCTCTTTTCTTTTGGAAGTTATATTTAACAGAGCAAAACACCACAAGTTATTTAGCAGATGTAAATAAAAAGACTATAATTGCTCCTAATGAAAATATATTGGAATATATGTGTGACAGGGAAAGTATTGATAACTTGACTGGATTGAGAATTGCCTAGGAGATTAGTAAAGCTCATTTCTTTGTGCGTCCGAGAGGGCATTTTTCTGAGACAATTACATCTTGAGGATTTGATCCAATGAATGATTTAATCCATTGATAAATTCAAAATTTGAATAGACTATGAGATGAAGGAGTCTGGATGGAGGAAGTGGGTAACTGGGACATGTTATTGAGAGCTATAACTTTCCCTGATCTCTTTTTGTTACATCTCAACTCTGCTTCTTATCTTCCATGAGATAAGCCTCCCTGATGCCCCCTGCCCACCATGATGATTAATAGAAATATTTCCTCCTTTTAGTTGTCTCTCTCAGATATTTGGTCATAGCAACAATGAAACTATCTCACTGAGGTATTAAATATATAAGAAACACTGCTTTGTTTTATTTTTCTTTTTCAGTTTTGGGGATGAAACTCAAGGCTGTGTATGGTCTCTGAGCCCTTTTGCTCAAGCCTAGAGCTCTATCACTTTGAGGCTCAGCTTCACTTCTGGTTTTTTGGTAGTTAATCGGAGATAATAGTTCCACAGAAGTTCCTGTCTGGGCTGGCTTTGAACCAATATTCTCAGATCTCAGCCTCTAGGATTACAGTCTTGAGCCACTAGCACCTGACCACTCTCTGCCTTAAACATCACCCTTAACCCCTTAAACTCTCAGTTTAGGTATAAACTCAGTTTCTTGTGAAACATGGGGAAGCAAAGAATGTATTTATCCAGTTAGCGAACTGGTTCTTCATAGAATATTCTGAACAAAGTCAAACATGCTATATTTCTTTTCTAAGAAATGTGTTCCTTGAGCAGAAAGATACAGGGAAATGAGAGGCGAGACCATTGACTTATTGTAGTGTTGTTCTCATCCTCAAGTTTATTTTCTAAGTGAACTCCCTATAGCTTTCCTAGTTCCATTCTAATGCAAGATATTAGTGATTTACTTTATTTTCTGATTTGAAAATAAGCATAAACAATGAGGTGTGTGTGTGTGTGCTTGTGTGAGTGTGTGTGTGCTTGTGTGAGTGTGTGTGTGCATGTGTGCACGCGCATGCATGCTCCAAGACTAGAACTTGTGCTCAGTATATAGGTATCATTCCTACATTTTCCTCTTAAAGATGATGCTCCACCACCACGTTAGCCACAACTCTACTTGTGGAATTTTGGTGGTTAGATGAAGAGTTTCATGGACTTTCCTATCTGGTTTGTCTTTGAACTGTGATCCTCAGATCACAGTCTCCCATGTATCTAGGATTATAGCATAAGCTACTGGGGCCAGGCTCCAATAAGCACTTTTATGTTACTTTAGACTTGTTTGCTGGCAACGAACTAAAGTTACATGGTGCCTTGCTTTTGTTTTGTTTGTTTTTAATCTCTGTAATCCACTTTGAAATACCTTTAATGATTGTTTGGCCTTGAGGTTCTGAATTCACATTTTTCAAAGAGCTAAACAATTGTCCAATCACTACCTGTTAAATATTTTTTTTCAAGGCCACAGTTTTCCAAAGAATTTTAAAGAAATAAGTTACTTTTAATTGTGCTTAGAATTTAGTATTTTTTCTTTTGCTAGTCCTGGGGCTTGAACTCAGGGCCTGAACACTGTCCCTGGCTTCTTTATGCTCAAGGCTAGCACTCTACAACTTGAGCCACAGCACCATTTACAGCTTTTTCTATATATGTGGTGCTGAGGAATCAAACCCAGGGCTTCATGTATACGAGGCGAGCACTTTACCACTAGACCATATTCCAGGTCCAGAATTTAGTATTTTTAATGAAGCAGTAAAGGAAATAAGTTTGTATCTTAGAATTCAATACGAAACTAGTCAATTAACTCAAAAGTCCATTATCAGGTAAAGCCATTTAGACAAGACAAGCTTTGTCTAAGACCAGCCAAATGTGTATGATCTTCTTTAATGGGTTACACTTATCTAAATAAAGTTCTGCTTCATACTGGGCATTTTAGAGGGTAATAATAAGAGGGTTATTAGGGCAAATTAAAGCCATGTCCATTCATAAGGTATTCATAGACAAGGAAATATCGTTCATCGATTTGAGCAAATTTCCATTCCCAGAATTGACATTTAGCAGTGGCCAGCAGAGCTGAGGCAAAAACTATCAAATGTTTCTCTATGTTTGTGTGAACATGCCAATAACAAATATCACAAATTCAGTTGATTTAAGTGATATTGTACCATGCTATACTCAAGCTGACTCCTAATGATTCCTAGGCTGCCTAAAGGGAATACATTCTAAAACATAAAAAAAAAATCTAATAAGCTATATTGAGCTCACACATGTAATTCTAGCTATTCAGCAGGTTAAGCTATGAGGATCATGGTTCCAAGCCAGCCCAGCAGAAAAGTCTGTAAGGTTCATATTTCCAATTAACCACCAAAAAGGCTAGAAATGGAGGTGTGACTTAAGTGGTAAGGTGTTAACCTTGAACAAGAAAAGCTCAGGGGCAGTGCCCAGGCCCTGAGTAAAAGCCCCAGGACCAGCACAAAACAGAACTATCTTGTGTGGGATAGTCAGATTTTGCCCTACTTCCCTGGGGGGAAAAAACTATCTAGAATACACATACAAACACACACGTATCTATCTGCATATTTATACTTATATTTTCTACTTCACTAACATATTTTGTGATAGTTTAACACTACTTTATCTTTTATAGTATTATAATTTTTTATTTTACACTAAGATTTCAGCATTTTTATCTATTTTACTATTAAAAAATCAGAAAATTTTGCAGGGGGTTGGGGGGCTCACACCTATAATCCTGGTATCTCAGGATGCTGAGATCTGAGGATTGTAGTTCAAAGCTAGCCAAGGCAGTAAAGTCCATGAAACTCAGCACCAATTAACTATTAAAATCAAAAGTATCAAAAGTAGTAACTATCAAAAGTAGAGTTGTGGCTCAAGTGGTAAAGAAGTTAGCCTGGAGTTAAAAAGCTCACAGATCGTGTCCAGGCCCTGAGTTCAAGCCCCAAGAAGAACAAGAAAAAAAAATTTAAAAAAAATTATAAAAATTTCATGAAAAATTCTTGGTGGTCCACGTAACTTGAATAAAGTCAAAATAATCATCATCCAATCACCAGTCTTTCAATAATTCTTACAGTGATTAGAAAACATAAATTTCTCATTAATTCTAGCCTCATTCTTTATCTCTCTTAGTGAAGATAAACTTTTACTTCTAGAAAGACATCCCAAGTAAGTTATAAGAAAATAGGGATCCTGGCCAGAAAGGAAAAATCAACTTTACTGGCCTGAAAACAGATTTGAGCTCCCGCCACCATGCTGGTTGCCAGCCTGCACAGTGCCCAGCACTACATCCACCTAAGACACAGGAAGAAATCCTCCAGACGGTGGCAGACAGATGAGGATCACAGGCTGAGCACAGACGGGCTGAAACCTCAGAGAAAGCATGAGTATCCCAAGAAAGATATTCTCATTCTTGCCCCACAGAGCAACATCTGGAAGGTAGCCCTTCCCTCACTGCCAGAGCGAAGTGCCTTCTTTGATTCTGGCTTAGACTAGGTCACCAGACTGGAACTAAAGATGGCCAGGGGAAAACGATGATGAAGGGGCCATCTTTGAAAAGGGCAAGAGTGACTGAAACATGAGAGCCAGCTCCTCCCAGGAGAACATTCTCACCCCCCTCCATGACCCCCCCCCCCGCCTAGGCGGGGGGTCCTTCCTGGGGCCGAGGCTCATAGACTCAGGTAAACTCAGCCAGAGGTGCCCTACCCTGCCCTACCCTGCCCCGCCCCACCCCGTCTCGCCAACACTGCAGCTGCCAGAAATTCTGGTGGCAAGGACCAATCAGACAGGAGAGTAAATAGTTCCTGAGATGGCCTAGTGGCAAGGGTGCTTGACTTGTATACATGAAGCCTTGGGTTCGATTCCCCAGCACCACATATATGGAAAATGGCTACAGTGGTGCTGTGGCTCAAATGGCAGAGTGCTAGCCTTGAGCAAAAAGAAGCCAGGGACAGTGCTCAGGCCCTGAATCCAAGGCCCAGGACTGGCAAAACAAAATACAAAAAACAAAAAAAACGGCCCCTTTACAGAGGAGGCCAACTACCACTAGCAAACCGAGCTCTGAATTCCAAAGCTAGCTCCTCCCAGGAGAAGGGGGCCCCATACAGGAGGGAGGAACCTTCCCCTGGGCAAGTTGCTCTCAGCCAGTTAAACCATGCTGGAGGCACCCCACCCTATGGGGTCCACAGCCTATTAGAAGAGCCATGGTTCCCCAGACTGTTCAGTGTCTCCCAACTACAGAGGACAACCAAGTACTACCTGCAAGCTGTGTGAACCACAGAGCACCGGGATTTAGCAGGGGCAGAGGGGCAGAGCAAATCCACCCCCTGTAAACTGAAAGCAAGTAAAACCAACCAAGCAGCAGGAAAATAGACTGTAGACCATCACAAGGAAACCAGAGACTGGAAAGAGCCCACCCAAACAAGGAAGACTCCGTTTTTTGTTTTTGTTTTTAACACTTTTTAACTTTTTTATTTTTTACATTTCATTTTTGAGTTGTAGTTTGTTGTCTGTTTTATATTTGTTTGTTTTATTGGGATTTTTTATGTAATATTTTCTTTTTGTGTGTGTTTGTTTTCCTGTATTTTTTCTTTGTTTCTCCCTTCACATTTTTGTTCTTTAATATTATTTTACTTTGACTAACATCTTTACTCTTTTCTGTTGACTCTCCATTGTCAATCATATTAACCGCATTCTTTCTACCAATTCTACTCTTCTCCACCTTTCCACTTCACTGAAACTAAACCAAAATCAGCATCCCCCATTCATTTTTCTTTATTCTCTTCACTACCCCTAACTTACCCTCCTAAATTTACTTCCAGGACATCCAGACTCCATTGACCCCTGGTTATCAGAGAGATAATTCTAATCCAAGTGAGTGAAAGTGGTTAATAGAGAAATACCACTAGTCCAAAAAGAACTAAATATAAGAACAAAAATAAATACATAAATAAGTAAATACAGGGCTCAGGGTTGGTTATTATATTAAAATTGTATTCTTTGGGGACACCAAATTTGCTTTTATATACAAAAAAGAGAGGTAAGGTATCTGTATATAATCATGAACTTCTCAAATTAATACAACAGTGCTTGGTAAGGTCTGCTTTGGATCTTAAACGGTGCTCATAGGTGGTTGTAGATTGGCATTTCCAATCCAAATGGGTAGAAGGAGCAAAAGAAAGATGGCAAACAAAGGAATCTAACGTCCTAGAAGAGAACCCCAAAAAGCTCTACAAACTCTACTGATAAAAAATGTTAAATGATAAGTTTGAATCTCTTCAGACAACTATTCTAGAATGTGAGGAGGTGAACCAAAAATTAATAGAAGATTTCATGACCTCCACAAATAGATAAATAAATTACCTTCAAGAGTCCAATGATAAGATAGGTACCCAGTTAAAAGATTTGAGAGACACTACTCAAAACCAAGTTAATGAAGTAAAGAAGTCCATACAGGACCTAAGAGAAAATTATAGCAAAGACATGGAAACCATCAAGAAAGACCAGTCAGAAGCAAGAGAGATTTGAAATCAAGTAGCTGGCCTATAGTCCAGACTAGTTGAAGAGGAGGATCAAATTTCAGGAACTGAAGATTCCCTAGAATATATGGAGAAAAAACAAAAAACAATACAAAACCAGTCCAATAGGCAAAACAGATCACTCTAGGAGCTCCAAGAAACAATTAGGAAGCCCAATTTAAGGGTAATAGGTATTGAAGAAAACATAGAAAGAGAAGTCAATGGAATAGGCAACTTATTTAACAGAATAATTCTGTTAAATAGCTGAGAACTTACCAAATATCCAGAAGGATAGGCCTATCTAGATATAAGAAGCATTTAGAACCCCAAACCAACCAGACCAGAATAGGACGTCCCACTGACACATTGTGATCAAAACAGAATCAATAGAGTCCAAGGAAAGAATCCTTAAAGCTGTTAGGGAGAAGAAAATAATCACACACAAAGGAAAAACAATCAGAATATCCGCAGACTTCTCAGCAGAGACCATGGAAGCAAGGAGAGCCTGGAATGAGGTATGCCAAACCATAAATAAAAATAACTATTAACCAAGAATACTGTAGCCAGCTAAACTCTCATTCATAGCCGAAGGTCAAATAAAAGTCTCCCACAGTAAGGAAAAACTGTATTAATGTATCTCCACCAAACCAGATTTACAGAAAATCCTCATACAGGGAAAATAATCAAGACCACAATAGAGACAGAGAAATGAACCCTAAATAGAAAACCAGAATATTAGATCAAGAATTGGGAAGACATAGCTTTTAACAAGACAGCTATAATGAAAGGAACAAACAATCATCTCTCAATCCTCTCAACATTAATGGACTTAATTCTCCATTTAAACAACATACGCTCATAAATTGGATCAAACATCAAGATCCATCTTTTTGCTGCCTCGAAGAGACACATCTATCCAGCCAAAGCAAACATCTTCTAAAAGTGAAAGGCTGAAATCAAATCTACCAAGCAAATGGCCCCCATAAGCAGGCTGGAGTTGCAATATAGTATAAGATAAAATTGACTTCAAATTAAAAACGATAAGAAGAGACCAAGAAAGTTACTATATACTAATAAAGGGATCTCTCCTGCAGGAGGATATAACCATCCTAAATACACCCCAAATACAGGAGCACCCAACTTCGTCCAACAAATACTACTGACTCTAAAAACACTCATAGACCCAAACACATTTATAGTTGGAGACTTGAAGACTCCACTGTCCCCTCTGGGCAGATCAACACGCCAAAAACTGAGCAAAGAAACCACAGAAATAAACAACTGCATAGACCAATTAGACTTAACCAACATATGCAGAATAGTACATCCAGCAATGCAAGAATACACATTCTTTTCAACAGCACATGGAATATTCTCCAAAATAGATCACATCTTAGGGCACAAAAAAATCTGTACTAATTCAGAAGTACAGAAATCATTCCCTGCATTCTCTTAGACCACAATGGAATCAAATTAGAGCTCAACAGAAACAGCCACCACAGATAATCCTACAGTTCATGGAGACTAAACAACTCACTGCTGAACCATCATTGGGTCATTGAAGAAATTACAACAGAAATCCAAATGTTTATGGAATTAAACCAAGATGAGCACACAAAGTAACAGCTCCTTTGGGACACAGCAAAGGCAGTACTCGGAGGAAAATTTATATCTCTGAGTGCTTACCTCAACAAACTGGAGAAAGAGCAACTCAACAACTTAAGGAAGCACCTTAATCTCTTTGAAAGAGAACAAGACAAACCCAAAGCCAGCCAATAAACAAAAGCAAATAATTAAAATCAAATCAAAATTAAATTTAAAAAATCCATCAAAAGAATCAACAAAATGAAGAGTTGGTTATTTGAAAAAATTAACAAGATAAACAGATCTCTAGTAAATCCTACCAAAAAATGAAGGCAGCACACCCAAATAACAAGAGCAGAGATGAAGCAGGAAACATCACCACAGAAACAACCAAAATTCAGAGCATAATAAGGGACTAGTTTGCAAACTTTTACTATAACAAATTCGAGGATCTGGAAGAAATGAGTGATTTCCTAGCAAAAATTGATGTTCCTCAAACTCCACCAGAAGATTTAAACCTTCTAAACAGACCTATATCCAGCATTAAAATAGAAAGTACAATAAGAGATCTCCCATCCAAGAAAAGCCCAGGTCCAGACGGATTCACAGCAGAATTCCACAAGGCCTTCAAAACAGACCACATACCAATATTTCTCAAATTCTTCAATGAAATTGAAAGAAAAAGTTCACTACCAAACACATTCTATTAAGCCAGTATAACCCTCATACCAAAACCAGGCAGGGACTCATCACAAAAAGAGAATTATAGACCAATTTCCCTGATGAACATTGATGCAAAAATTCTCAACAAAATTCTGGCCAATCAACTTCAACAGGTCATCAAAAAATGATGCACCATGATCACACTGGATTTATCCCAGGGATGCAAAGTTGGTTCTATATACACAAGTCAATTAATGTAATCCACCACATCAACTAGAGCAAGGTAAAGAATCACATGGTTATATCCTTGGATGAGGAAAAGGAATTTGATAAAATCCAGCACCCATTTATGATAAAAGCTCTGGAAAACCTGGGGCTCTTGGGAACATTCCTGAATATAATAAAGGCAGTCTATGACAAACCAACAGCAAGCATAATTCTAAATGGTGAAAAGCTAAAGCCATTCCCTTTAAAATCAGGAGCAAGACATGCATATCTGCTCTGTCCTCTCTCTTCGACATAGTACTAGAATTCCTAGCCAGAGCAGTTAGGCAAGAAGAGAACATAAAGGGGATCCAAATAGGAAAATATGAAGTTAAACTTTCTCTCTTTGCAGATGACATGACCCTATACCTAAAGAACTCACAAGCTTCTAGAGCTGATCCAAAGCTTTGACAAAGTAGCAGAATATAAAAAAACCCCTCAAAAATCACCGGCCTTTCTATATGCCAATGACCCAGAAACCAAGTCTGAAATCAGGAAAGCAACTCCTTTTGCAGTAGCCTCAAAATACATAAAATACCTGGGATTAACCTTAACCAAAGAAGTGAAAGACCTTTATGGTGAGAATTTTAAAAACATGAAAAATGAAATTAAGGCACAACTAAAGAAATGGAAAAACCTCCCATGCTCCTGGATTGAGAGGATTAATATTGTCAAAAAGGTAATATTGCCAAAGGCTATCTACAAATTCATTGCAATACCCATTAATATCCCAACACCATTTTTTAATGAAATAGAGAAAGCAGTCCAGAAATCCATACTGAACAATAAAAGATCCTGAATAGCAAAAACAATTCTAAGCAGAAAGAACAGTGCTGGAGGAATTACAATACCAAACTTCTAGCTGTATTACAAAGCTATAGTAATGAAAACAGCTTCGTATTGGCACAAGAACAGGCTTGAGGACTAATGGAACAGAACTAATCACCAAGAAATGAGCCCCCAGAACTATGCCTACTTGATCTTTGATTAATGAGCTAAAAAAGTAGGATGGAAGAACGATAGCCTCTTTAACAAATGGTGCTGGCAAAACAGGTTCAACACTTGCAACAAACTAAAACTAGATCCTTATATATCATCCTGCACCAAAATCAATTCCAAATGGATCAAAGACCTCAACATTAAAAGATATACCCTGAAAACACTAAGGAAAGGAGTAGGAGAAACACTTGGGCTCCTTGGCAAAGGATGAAACATCCTTAATAAAGACCCAGAATTGCAACAAATCAAAGAAAGATTGGACAAATGGAACTACATCAAACTGCAGAGCTTCTGCAGGGCAAAGGACATGGCTTGCAAGATAAACAGAAAGCCCTCAGGTTGGGAAAAGATCTTTCCTGGCCATACAACGGACAAAGGCCTCATATCTAAAATATTTGCAGAACTAAAAAAATTAAATTCCTCCAAAACAAAACGTCAAAGAACCAAAAGCCCCCTCAACAAGTGGGCTAACGACTTAAAAAGAGACTTCTCTGAAGAGGAAATGAGAATGGCCAAGAGACATATGAAAAAGTGCTCTACATCACTGGCCATGAAAGAAATGCAAATCAAAACAACATTGAGATTACACCTCACCCCAGTAAGAATGTTCATTATCAGGAAAAGCCATATACAGATTCCTCAGAAGGCTAAACATAGAGTTCCCCTATGACCCAGCAGCCCCATTTTGCGGCATCTACCCAAAAGACCACAAACAAGAACACACTAAAGCCATCAGCACAATGATGTTCCTTGCAGCACGAGTTGTTATTGCTAAAATATGAAACCAACCCAGATGCCCCTCAGTAGACCAATGGATCAGGAAAATGTGGTATATATACACAATGGAATTTTATGCCTCTATCAGAAAGAATGACATTGCCCTATTCATAAGGAAATGGAAGAACTTGGAAAAAATTAAACTAAGTGAAATGAGTCAGACCCAAAGAAACATGAACTCTATGGTTTCCTTCACAGGGAATAATTAGCACAGGTTTAAGCTAGTCACAGCAGAGGATCACAAGAGCCCAATAGCTATGCCCTTATGAACACATAAGTTGATGCTAAGTGAAATGAACTCCATGTTATGGAAACAAGTGTTATAACACTGTTGTATTACTTTCATCATGCCATGTGAAACCATAGCTTCTTTTGTTGATGATCCTCTTGTATCCCCTACCTGTGGTTGGCCCGGTAGTATCACTGTATCTCATCTGAGTACCTTGGATACTGTATATACTGGTATTAGAACTAGGGAATTGAAAGGGGATATCAAAATCGAGAGACAAAGGATAAAAAGACAAACGATTCCTAAAGCAATACTTGCAAAACCATTTGGTATAATCCAAGTGAACAACTCATGTTGGGAGAGGGAGAGGTAGAGGTGGGATGGGAGAATGAGGGTGTAAGTAATGAATAGTTCAAGTCACGTACCCATGGCCTAACATATTAAACTGTAACCCCTCTGTACATCACTTTGACAATAAATATTACTAAAAAAAGATTATAGCCTGTGTAATTAGGTTTTTTAATTGATTGTCATTTCTCAAACATACGTTAGAAATCTATCAACTTTTGTGCACTTTTCTGGAAACTACAAAAATTAAACATAATTGTAAGATATTTTCAGTGTCTCCTAGATATTCCCTGTGAGATAGATGTAATTTTATCTGCTTATTTTTGAGATCCATATCTTAATTTCTTGCACTGTTGCATTAGCTAGGTCTTCCAAATTACTATGCATATTGAAACTATAAAAGAACAATAATGGTTAAATTAGGCACCAGGCACATGTGACTCATGTCTGTAATATTACTTACTCGTGAGACTGAGGATACAGTTCGAAGCCAGCCTCAGCCAGAAAAGTCATGAGACTCTCATCTCCAATTTACCATTAAAAAGATAGAAGTATAACTGTGGCTCAAGTGAGCACAAACCTCAGAAACAGTGCCCAGACCCTGATTTCAAGCCTCAGGATTGGCACCAAAAAATCAAACAAAACTACTTAAGCTGTGTATCTGTAATCCTAGCTACTCAAGAGGCTGAGAGATGTGAGAATCAAGGTTTGAAGCCAGCTTGGACAGGAAAATTCATAAGACTCTTATCTTCAATTAACCAGCAACAAGCCTGAAGTAGATTTATGGATTAAGTGATAAAGTATCATCCCTGAGGGAAAAAGCTAAGCAAGAACTCGAGACCGTAAGTTGAAGCCCCAGGACTGGCATACATACTACATACATACATACACACCCATGCATGAATGAATGCATGCGTACATGTATACATAAAATGGAAATACAATTGTCTTTAGTATTCTATTATTATTTATATTGATTTTTTTTTGCCAGTCCTGGGGCTTGGACAGAGGGCCTGAGCACTGACCCTGGCTTCTTGCTCAAGGATGGCACTCTACCACTTGAGCCACAGCGCCACTTCTGGCCATTTTCTATATATGTAGTGCTGGGGAATTGAACCCAAGGCCTCATGTACAGGAGGCAAGCACTCTTACCACTAGGCCATAATCCCATCCCTATAATGATTTCTTTTAGTGAAATTTAAATACTTAGTTCTTTAAAATAGTTATACTTTTATGCTATTTTAATTGATCTGTCTATAAACTAAACTCCTTTGTAAAATTTAAATTAAAAATCATAATAACAAGAGTTAATTTTCCTTTTAATAATATTATGTCACTGACAGTTGGAAACATTTTACATTGAAAAATTCTTCAAATAATCCCAAGACATGGAAGGCAATGTGGTAAAACTCCTTGTTTCTCATAGCTTGAAGTGGTAGAATTATTTTGCCAAATTTCACTTGTTTCGTATAGGCATGCATTTTCATCAAATCAAATGATGTTTTTCCCTTAATTCCTCTAGATGTATCTCTGAACAAAAACAAGTTTGATACCTAATAAGAACAGTGTCTTGTATAGTACCATTAACAATAATTTGTTCAGGCAAGTCTCCTTCATTGTCATATAAATAACCTCTTAGAGTTGGCTAAATCAGGATCTAAATGGGGTCCACGCATTTAACTATTATGTGTCTTAAATATAATACATACAAATTGCAGGCATTACTAACTATGCTTATTTCGAATAAAGCCAACTACTTAGAGTCCCCGTGGAGTGATGCTTAAAATTATATTGTGTCTGCCAAGAAGGGAACACTACGCACTCACCAAACCAATCAAACAAACAACCAGCAGGACCACTTGGAGATAAAAATCTGAAAGTGGTAACTTTCAAGATTGGAAACGGGAGGTTATAATAGAAGTGCTGCAAAACTTTGCAAACTAATGCTTCAACTGTAAAGAAGAGAAATTGGGAAACATTTCTCATGAAATTAGAGAGTCTATCAGAGTTCATTTTTAAAATGTTGATTCTCATACAGTAATAATACATTGCTATATAGAAAACTACTTGATAAAAATATGCCACTATATTTTGTTTTCATGTTAGGAACTTGATGATTAAAATTAAACTGTGCCCCCGTAAGATAGAAACTATAAAAATCTTATCTTTTGATAGAATCTAATGTGGATTAAACATTTCAAGAAAATGCTAGGACAATATTTTTCTTAGACTACATATTTCATTCCTCAATAAAATATGAGCATTTTTAATCTAGTTAACTATAGTATAATCTATGCTAGGAATGAAGAACTGATATAAAAGGTAGTGAGATAACATAACTATCTACAAAAGAGATAATCTCAAACTCTAAAGATAAAAGCACAAAGGGGATTAGGAGAGTCACTTTTGAAAGGATAATAGGGTGAACCTTACTTTTTATATTTTTTGAAACATTTAATATTATATGCTGACACAAAACTAGAGAAATGATTCTTACCCATTCTTCATGAATTCTTCAAGGGATTGGTTTAATTTTAATATAAGAAAGACAAGTGCTAAATGAGAGCATTTGTTAGCATTATAAGGTATTCCCCTTATACAATCACCAGTGAATTGATTGCCTTGGTCATAAACCATGAAATTTTAGATTTATTATTATGATGAAGAATTAAATGATTATGAAGGTCAAGGCTAACATTTTCTATTAGTATGCTTAATGGAAGCCTTTTTTAATCTTAAGGCATATATTGCTTCAGATATACTGTTATACTTGAGTTAGAAAACATTAATAATATTTGAAATTAGACTTTATAGTTGCTGAAATATGGAAATATGTTTTTTTTAAATATGAAAATAGATAATGATCATGTATTTTGACCACAACCATGAAAGTTTGTTGTGGTTTGAACTGCCTTCCTGATGAGTTAGTTGCATTTACTTACTTACTACAAAGCCAAATTCACCATTTACAGACAATAGCAATTTACAGACAAGAGCACTTAGAAAGCTATCGAAAATCATTGTTTCCTGTCCCCCTCATTTCTCAAAAAGGGCTATCTCATATCATTTTCTATCCAGTAGTCATATAATGTAGATCTCTGGATAGGCTGGGGTTTGACTGTTACAGCCCCACCCTGTATCAGGCTGATTCTGCCTATGGCACAGTAAGTAGGTTGGTCAAACAGCTCTGCTTCTTTCATATTGTTTGGCCAGCCAGCTAACTGAATATGCTATTATGACAGAGGCATAAGAGAACAAGGAAAAGTGAACACATCTTTCACCATACACATTCAGAAATGGTAGGCTTTTCTTTTCTTTTAACTTAAATTTCTTGTCAAGGTGATGTAAGGTAGTGAGTACATTTCTTGTCATACTTGTTACCCCTTCCTCATTTTTCTCCCACTTTCCCTCCCTCTAATAACCCCCCACCCTGAGTTGTGCAGTTAATTTCCAACATGTTGTCCTGTGACTATCACTGTTGCATTGGTAGGCTTTTCTTTCTACCTAGTTTCTTCTGGTGAAAGGAAATCACATGATCAAGGCAGAAATCCAGGAATAAAGAATCACTCCTTTTACAATGCTTTAACTTGAAAATTACCAAAAACATCACTGCACTGTTTCTTGTTTCTTTTTTTTTTTTCGTGCGCGCGCGCGTGCGCGCGCGTGTGCACACACCAATACTGAGGCTTGAATTGAAATTTTGTACTGAAGGCTTGCATTTTACCACACGAGCCACAGCTCCACTTCCAGCTTGTTGTTGATTAATTAGGGATAAGAGTTTCAAAGACCTTCCTCCCCCAACTCCTTCTGGCTTCAAACTGCGATCCTCAGATCTTAACCTTCTGAGTAGCTAAAATTATAGGCGAGTGCAGCCGGGTATTGGAGTTTAAACTGTCTACCTTATGCTTATCCATTAAAAAGGATACTTGGGGCTGCGTATGTGGCTCAGAGGAAGAGCGCCTGCCTGGTGAGCGCAAGGCCCTAAGTTCGGTACTCAGCTGAGGGGGGGGGGGGGCGGGCAGGGGGAAGGATACTCTCAACCAGGTGCTTGTGGATCACAGCCTGCAATCCTAGATACTTGGGACACTGAAAATGGAGGATGGAGGTTTATGATCAGCCTAGGCAGTAAACTGTGTGAGATTCCAGTCCATAGCTGGGATGAGTCTGTCATCCCAAGCTATGTGGGAGGCCATACACTGAAAGAATATTTTTCTAGCCTGAAAAAGTCCCTGAGACTTTGTCTCACTAGAGGGAAACTGGATGCAATGTTGTGAGCAGCAACAGAAAGGCTCAGTAACTTTGTTGTGGTTCAGTAGCCCTAATGGTGAGCAGTAGCAACTTTCTTAGGTATAATCAGTGAAAACCAGGGCTAGAGGCATAGTTCAACTGGTAGCGCACCAGGCTAGCAAACTCAAGGGCCTCTGTTCAAACTCTAGTAACTGCCAAAAAGAAAAAACAAACAAAAAAACAAAACAAAAAAGAACAAAGAGCACAAACTCAAGTAATCTTCTCTGTGATGTTTTATTGTTCTTGCTTCCTAATTAACTTGATTGGCCATACATGTCTAAACTCAAGTTCTAACTTTGTCTCTAAGTTACCTCAATGATAATAGTGATTCATAAAAATCATGAATGAGTAACACCTGGTAGGCTTTAATGCTGGAACATATGATGCAGGGTGTGTTGGCACACACTTGCAATCCTAGTGATTAGGAAGCTGAAGGAAGAGCATGACCAACTAGAAGCTCACCTGGGCAACCTGAAATAAAAAAAGACTGTCTAAAAAAAAAAAAAAAAGAATGAGGATATAGATCATTGGTAGAGTATTTACCTAGCATGCATAAGGAAAGACCTGGATTGAATCCCAAGTACCACAAAGCAACAAGAACAAGCTTCAGTTCTAACAGCTGATTTGTGGGTTTGCATAGACCACACATGTAGGCAGGCTGCCACTCTTCAGAATCCAAAAACTGAACCACTGATAACCTTCTGATACTAGTTGATTTCTGTTCTAGGAGGCCTCAGGATTCCCTTTTAATTTAACATTGCTTTTAATTTTGAAAGTAAATACTTTTCCTGACTCGACTTGACTTATTTCACTTTTTATTCATAGACACCACTAAATCTGAGGAGATTTTCTACTTCAGCTGACTGAGTGATTTCCATGTGGTGGGTTTCAAGCATTTGTGAATACCAAATAAGATTGTTTGCCTCATCAGCTGAGCAAATTTAAGAGAAGGAACATGCTGTCACATTAATTAAATGCATCTAGATTTAAATGCATCAATCTAAATGTGACTTAGTTCAGCAAATAAGTATTGAGCTCTCATTCTGACATTCTTGGCTTAATGAGAATTTAAGGAAAGATCAGAAAAGTTCTCTGGTAATTTTCATAATTTGCAGTGAATTTCCTAATGTATCAAGATTATTGGATATACAATAGTAGACTATTGGATATACAAAGTTTTTCAGGTGTATTTTGGAGATGGCAAAGGAAAGAGATGGTGATTATATATATTTCCAGAAAAGTGGATGGGTGTAGAAGTGCCATGGTAGGAAAAGACTCCCATCTTGCTATCAATGCTATTCAAGTATAGATAAAAACTTTTTAGGGGCCAAGTATCCCATGGAATTCTTTACAATTCTTCTATCATGACATTTGAATCTTTTTTTTTAATATAACATAACATACTCTGATGATTAGGACAGGAACTATTATCCATTATATAAATGGATAAATCTAATAATTGGAAAAATGTCCCCAAGGTCGTGACCAACTCAACAAGAGGAGACTAAAGTAACTGTTTCTGCCATTCCAAGATTCATATGCTTAGCAAAATTTCTATCTTTTCCCTTTAGTAAAGAAAGCAAAGCATTTAAAATACTGATGCAAGAATAGTCCTTGAATTGCTCATGGGAATGAAAAAATAGGATCTACTTTGTTTTCATGCTTGTTTTACTATAAGCATCGTTAACCTAGATATTCACGAAAGTAATCTGATGTTGCATATTTGTTTTAGTATTACCTCTATACTCTGATTACTCCTTCTGTGGCCCCAAAGTTCTAGGATACTCATAACAGTGTTAATGTAATAATCTGTATTTAT
Organism: Perognathus longimembris pacificus; assembly: GCF_023159225.1. NCBI lineage: Eukaryota > Metazoa > Chordata > Mammalia > Rodentia > Heteromyidae > Perognathus > Perognathus longimembris. Next base: position 55,565,994 of record NC_063165.1, read on the forward strand.
AAGACAAACCATACATTGAAAATAAGGCACTTATTCTTTGCATACTTTCCCTGCCCCTCACCTTTGGAAAAGCACCATTTTCTTTTCTACTCTTACAAGTTCAACTTTAGATTCCATTGTTAAGTGAGATCATATGGCACTTGTCTCTATGCTTGGCTTATTTCACTTAAATGCCTTCTGGGTACAGTATTTCATTATGTACATACATTACTCTGTTCCTGCTGATGTAATAAACTAGTAGACATTAGGTAATTTATTTCTTATAGTTCTAGTCATTGGGAAGTTCATGACCACAGAGCAGGTAGGAACATCTGGTTTCTGAGAGGGCCTATTCCATTGATGCATATTCTCATGGTATCTTCACAAGAAAGAAAGGGAAAGGAAAGTAGAGGGAGGTGAAAGCTCTATATAAGATACAATGATGCCATTCATTGTGGGTTGCACCGACTGGCCCCACCTGTTCGCACCCCGAAGGTGTGTGGCTGTTGCGCTGAGGGAGTGAGGCCATGAAGAGCCCTGCCTGCCTCAGTCCCTGGGGGCGTGCTTGTTTGCACCGCCTCCGGGAAGAGGGATCCCAGTTAGCCCGCCTGCCTTCCGGTGGCTCTAGCTGGCCATGCCTCCCAGCCTTAAGACCATGTGCAGCAAGATGGCTGCCGGCAGTATCCTGGGGGTGGTCCTGCTAGTAATGACATAGACTTGGCCGCCCCTTAGGGAGGTCCCATGTCCTTCTGCCCTTGACTGATAGCTCAGATCATCAATCATAGCCCCTGGCTAGGTATGTTACACCCTCCTCTTCCTGCCATTGCCCATACTTAAGATCCCGTCTGCACCACTAAACTGAGAGCAGTCTTGAACAAAAGGTTGGGTTGGGCTGCCTGCGAGCGACTCGCAGTTCGTTACCTATTCTGGGTTCAGCCAGGTGTGCTTCCTCGCCTCTCTCACTGGTTGGGAGAGCACCCGGGGTGCAGGGACCCCTGCAATTCATGAAGGTGAATTTTTATCATTTGGTTACTTTCACCAAAGGCCTTTTCTCTTAATACTACCACATTTGTTATGAAGTTTCAGCTTAAGAATTTGAGGGGGGGACACATTCAGACTGTAACAATGTGTATCTCAAATTTCCTTTATCCACTCATCTCTTGATCCATCCTTTCTTATTGGCTAAGCCTTTAACCCCACACCCCAGTTCTCTGTTAAACCCACTTGTATGATACATGTCCCTTCCTGTGTCCTAGAGAACAAACGTTTTCCTTCCCAAAGGTTCAACCCAGAATGGTAAAAGTCACCAGTTCATAAGATGCAAAGTCTTCTTCATTCTCACTAGAGCAAAGAAAGAAGAGGACAACCACACTTAAAGGTCATGCTATTGTCTACAGTTCAGTGTTGAGTTGACATGTCCAGCCTGTATCAGGGCTTTTTAGGCAAGCAATGAACGTGAGGTGGGAACAGTGAAGGAAGAAAAGTCCTCAAAGGAGAGGAAAGCTAGTTTGTGAGGAGTCCAAGGCTTTTGTGTAGCTTCATATGCGATGGGAAATGGAAATGGCAATAATCCAGCTGGAAATCTTCAAATTCAATCTGTTCTGCATTCTTCTCAAGTGACCAGATTTGTTTTGTTAAAGAGAAACTTTGCTGGCTGATATGGTAGTTGGATATTGAGTGATAGGAGTCTCTGTAAGAAATATTCCAAGGTTTCTACAATAGCTGTCAAGGAAGTTGACACCATTGTGGACCCAGCTACAGTGCAACAGACTGACATCTTTGGCTGATATCAGTCCCTCACAACCTCTTGGACATTTGGAACAAAATTGAGCAGCATTGTGAAAAGCCCATCCTGCCACAGCTTGTTTTGTGCATTACAGATATCACATTGCTGTAGAACCCATCAGCTTGCATATAAATATGATGTGTAGAGCCTTAAAGACTCACTTGGTCCTGGTCCATAGCCGAAGCTTTCCCATTTGATTTTGAGAATTAGAACAAATATTTGCTAATGTACTATGCAGTTGGCTTCAGGAAAAAAGAAAAAGTAAATTCATCATTTATTTGCCAAAAAAACCACAACACAATAGTAATAGATGAGATCAGTAGAGTCAATTCTCATTTGAATTTACATTACATTAGGGCACTCCTGCCAAGTCAGTGACTATGGATTTCTCTCTTTTTTTAAGGAAGTGTGACAGGGTCCTAAACTGCAAGGCTTGCCTCCCATGTTTGTAGCACCACTGGATCATTGCAGAGGAGACACAGATAAACTAACTCAGATGATAATATCATTATTCATTACACTTTATAAACTAGTTGCAGTTCTAATTTCAACTCTTTGGTGATATTTTTCAAATTACCTTATCTCCTACTTTGAATGATTTCTTTCTTTAATAAGATAGAGTTCTCATATTCTCCCCTTAAGAGTACTCAGTTCAATGGTGATTTGCAGTACTCAAAGTTGTATACTTGCCAATATCTAATTTTAGAAATATATAAATCATCCTAAAAAAGAAATCCTTTATCTGTTAATAGTTTTAACACATTTTCCCTTCTTCTCTGCTCCATAAACCTCTAATTTACATTGACTATCTGAATGAGAGCATTTGAGATGTTTCATGTAGTAGAACCTGTCTTTGTTGTGACTGGCTTCTTCACTTAGTATGATTTCAGGTTTTCCAGTAGTTTATCATGTAGCAATATTCCATTCCTTTTGTGAGTTGCATTGATGTACAGTAAAGCTACATTTTGATTTTTCAGTTGTCAGTTAATGAGCTTTAGAGCTGTTTACACTTTTTAGCTATTATAAATATTGCCACTGTATATATCCATGTATTCATTATTCATTCTCTTAGCAACACACTTAGGAATAAAAGTACTTGGTTGCTAGTTGCTGATGGTTTATGCCTATAATCCCAGCTACTCAAGAAGCTCAGACTTGAGGATCATGTTTCAAAGCTTGCCTGGGAAGGAAAAGTCCATGCAAGTCATCTCAATTAAGCATCAAAAAGCCACAAGTGGAATTGTGTGGCTCAAGTGGTAAAGTGCTAAATTTGACCAAAAATTAAAAGCAAAGAGACAGTGCCCAGGCCCTAAATTCAAGTCTTAGGACCAACCTACATCAACCCTCCCCGCCCCCCATACATACACACATGCATTTCTTTGTTATATGGTATCTCTCTGTTTAACAATCATATCCCATGCCTTTATCCAGAATTAAAACTTTGATCCCTCTTACATACATTGGATTATCTAAAAGGTGAAATTATATAGGTATAGGTTTTTAAATTGCCAAGTGATATATTAGAATCACTATTGATTATCTTTATACTTTGGGAAATTAGGTTAAAATAAAGAACTTCTTGTATTATTCAGTTCAAAATGTAATAAAGTGCTTGAAGATTAAGTTGAGCATCTGTCAAAAAGAGGTGAGTGTGACAACCTTTATGTTATAGTTGTTAGTTTTGACTTCATGTAACTACAGTGTTCCATCAGTTTTCTCACATCAATTTCTTCTGGTACTTGACTATAAACGTGGCTTAAATAGTCAGATCAATGGGCAAATTAGAATAGCTATAACAGTAGAATGAGCAGGGACTGGGGAGAACTGTAGGAATGCTTTGATTATGTGACATTTGTTTCCTAATGTTTCTGTAATTGTAATTGCAAGCTCTGTGTTGGAAACTTTCTGTGAGAAACGTTTCCAGTGTTGAATCAACTAAATAATTATCTTTAGTGTGGAGAAATAACACAAAGATTTCTATTGGAAATCCATTATAATGTGAATAAAATATTCAAATCCTTATTAATGTTTGATCTGCTGCTTATCTATGCCCCATCAAACCTCTTCACCTTCACAAAACCAATTTCTGTGTTCCCTAAATAATTGAAATTCTAGAGTCTTTTTATTCCAACTGCTTTAGGAGATTATGTCTTTGAAATCTACATAAGTAAAAGAATGTTAACAGAGAATGTTCTGTTAGCCTAGAGATGTCTAAGACTTTTGTAAAAAGCCAATTAAGAGCAAAAGATAAACTAGGAAGATAATTTTATAATTGTGTCATTGAATTGTGATGGAAAGAAATGAGGTTCAGATGTTCGAATGCTACAATTTGCACTAATGTATTTAAAATCTGTCACTTTTTCTATATTTCCTTCTTCTCACTTTCTACTCTATCCCATGATTTTAAAAAAATATTTGTATGAATGGATATATTGTAAAATCAGGCATTTCTTTGTTAGGCAGTTATCATTCTTATTCTGAGTCTGGGGTTATACCAAACATGCACAATGTGCTTTTCTCTGAACTTCATTAAATGAATATTGCAAATGAGCATCAAAGGCACTTGTTCTGTTGCTATATTTTAGCAAGATTTCAGTGTTACATACATTAAGATTTAATGTAATTTATACATACACACAGTTTCATCCCTGTACCTTTATCTGCATTTTGATTAATCACATTTTTTGGATAGTAAAGGGAGGCTATCATTGTAACAGTCCATGTTTTTAAAATATTTACTCTGAAAATACTGTACAATTTTGAAAAATAAATCTCAATCTCAGTATTATCAGTTTGCTGAAGGATGTGAAGTTTGTTACAAGGCTTGTGAGTTTGCCAAAGTTGTGGTCTATACGAAACCCTGTTAGTTCACTTATGAAATTAGAGAAACATAAAAGAATCAACAATAGATAATATCTAGTTTCCTATGTTCTAAAATCAGGAAAAAAAATGATTTCTTTTTCTCAATGCTGCTGAGTAGGAAAGTCTGACACTAAATAAGCATCCTTAAATTGGCAATAGACCAATGTAATTTTGAAAATCACCAAGATAAGGTCACAGCAAATTGGAATTTCATTAAAATTCAAGTCATTTTCTTTAAATGATAGATTATAAAATACACAAAAGAAACCAATAGGGCAAGTTTATATTCTGGTAGAATTTTAAGTTTTAATTGCATTAAAGACAAATCCTTAGCCTGCAGAGCAATAATTAATTTAAGTCATATCTTTGACCTTAAAATAGTTTGTTTAAATCAATCGAGTATACATGTTTTAAATCAGATTTTCTTTTTTTTCCCCATGGCTCAAAGTTTGAGTGAAAGTCATCCCTGGATGGATCTTCCTTTATCTACTCTAATTAGATTTTCTATATTTATAAGGAAAATCAATTTTTCTTCTTTAGTCTATGGAAAACATAGTCAATGAGGATTCACACATAAATGGTTGTAGAATTAATCTATGTTGGAAAGAAATACTTAAACACACCCATTAATGAGAACTGAAAAGATTATGAATGATATAACACTTTGGCACATTTAAAGTTCTTAAAGTATCTTCATGGGAATAAATAGAAACTCTTGTTTATTAGGTTGCTGAGAGATATTGGTGAGAGAATAAGAAAAATAATCTTAGCTTCATAATGTCATCAATTCATGTCTTTTGTTCACTTCTGTTTTCCTAAAGTGTTAAAAACTTGTCCATGTGTTGTGAATCTTAGTTGAAGTAAATAGTTCATAGATAAGATAAATAATTTTAGATGATTTAAAATAAAAGTCTATTTTATCAACCTAATAAATGGAATCTTAAGAGTATTCTGTAGCCAGCATCATCTGACAATAGTGTTAGTAAAAGCTGATTCTAAAATTTACATGGAAACACTAAAAGCAAAAGATTATAAGATATTTTTAAAGAAAAAATACACTTTTGGGATCAATTATTTGGTATAATTTCTTTATGACAATAAGAGTTATATCATATTGGTGGTCCAAGGATTGATGACTAGATATAAAGCATAGTCCAGAATTATAGGGTATAATCACCAGATGTCTGAGGAAGCATGCAGTGGGCTGCAGTGGGAACAAAGTGGTCTTCTTGGTACACAGTACCAAGTTGAGTTCTCTGTGCCATAGACAAATACTAACTTTGGGTAGATAAACTTCATGTCTCAATGTAAAATGTAAATGAACTGTAAAAAGAAACAGGAACATTTGTGGCTGAATTGAACCAGGCTTTCGGACATGAAAACATTGGTACTCCTTCCCAAAAATACAGATTGAACAAATTAACATTAAGACTATATGGCTACTCAAAGACATAGTTTTGATTTTACTCTTAAGGAATTGCTTAGAGAAAGATGTATAATATTTTTGCAGTTTTCATTGCAATTTTCCAGGTTATTCTCCATTAAAAAAAACCCCAAAATATCTTTGTAACTTAGACACACACACACACACACACACACACACACACACACACACTTCTGTTAATTTGTATTTAAATTTGTATTTAGGTTGTGTTTTTCTGATATTAAATAGAGGCTATTATTGTGATCTTCAATGTTCTCAAAATATTGACTCTATTCCTTTTCACTTTTTAGATTGTTTTTTTCCAGAGCTGAGGACCGAACTCAGGGCCTTGCACTCTCTAGGCAGGTGCTCTTCCACTGAACTAAATCCCCAGCCTTTCACTTTTGAAAGAATAATCTATTCACATCCTTTCACTAGAAGAGATACTTTTGCCCTCATCTCCAAACAGATGGGGTACCCTATGCCACACAGTTTTCAGATGGCCATAAGCTGAGAAAGCAATCTAATACAGACTCTGTGCCCATGTAATTATTAGTACCTACCTCCTGACTCACAGTTCATTATAGGACACACTAGGGGGCTGTATGTCTCTAACTGATGCTATAAGCCACATCTATAAGCCTTAATGGAATTTCCATGCACACAGTCAGGAAAGTTTCAATAGGCAAATTTTAAAATAACCATTTTCTAACTGCAATGATACACTGTAGGTTATTCGGTTTATGTTGAGCTCTTGGGGACCAGATTCATTTAGCCTTTGACTTCATTTAGCACAGTATACCCACAGGAAACCTTGATGGCATTTTAAGTGTGTTTGCTGTCTTGTATTACTGCTTACACAAACACAGAGTTATGCTTGCAAGCTTGATTTTTTTTAGGCCATACTATTTTTTTTCTCTTAAGTTTCCATCTCAGAGTTGGTTTTCTTTCCTTATTTAGAAAGGGGATAGTTTGACAAGTGAAGTAAGTTTCAAGTTTTTGAGAAACTTTTTACTATTCAGATGGCTTTTAGAAAACCTTTACTTAGAAGTTTTAAATTTAAGAAAACATATTTCTCTTTCTTTCATCTTATTTTTTCCTGGGGACATTTAAGTTCTAGATCTCTGGAGTTGCCTAAGGAGCTGACCATTCAACCCAGGCCCCTAATACAATCAGATTTATTAATACAACTTTTCTTTCAAAATGATAGCTGATCATTGTCCAAGAGAATTAGGCTCATTGTCATTCTTATTTCCAGCTGTTCCTTCACTCCAACAAGGTGGATAAAAAGCACTGATTCATACCATTTATATTTATATCAATGGCAAATGGCATCTGTAAAGTTTATCTAGATTTCATAAAACATGATATTTATTTTTTTACATTAATAAAAAAATAATAATGTTGCATGTTTAAATTTGGGGGTTGCAAGTAAAAACAAAAACATTATGAAAGGGAGTATTACAAGTGCATCTAAATAAGGCATTCTCTACTGACTTACAGATCTGACATTGTAAAAGTTGAAGATAACATCAGGATCACTTAAATGTGTGTTCAAAACAACACACAGAATTCTTCTCCACCTGTAATGTTTCTAATAGCATAAATCCACTTGAAAATTTTCATTTTGAACAAGTCCCTGTCTGAGGTCGATGCCCTGGTCTGAAGGTCTCCACCTCAGAAGCACTGACTATGATGGAAACAGTGCTCCACCCATAACTTCACAGTCTTCTCCATTTTAGAAAGTCTATTGGGATGGAAAATTTTGAGTGTGAAGTTGAGAGGAAGTTCGACTTTCTGGGACAGGTAGTTTGGAATAGAAGATTGTGGCCTGAGTGGCTCGCACATAGCAGGAGAAATAACCATCCAGAATTATCCATGGGATCATGTGGGCTCAGGTTCTCAGACCATGCATCCTTAGCAGTCATAGTCAGTGAATGTTTCTTCAGTCTCCATTCAATGCAGAGGCCTCCCATTTGTACCTGGAGATTGTGAAGTCAAAGGTAGGGAAACTTCCAGGCTAGTGCTCTAGGACTCTCTGCAAGCCATGTCCATCTTCCCAGCAATCTAACTAAAAGTGTGCCCTCAGGAGGAGGAGGCAAGGGACCCTCTATGCAGTGATCTCTGAAAGAGGCTTAGGGCCCCAGACTCCAGAATTCCTCCTTGTACAAGGAATCTGTTCTGCTGTTTCACCTGCTTTAAGTACTTTGGAACCCTTTCTTTTATTGGTGGGGAAAATGAACCTGAACCCAAGATGTAACCAAGGTTACCTTTAAAATAGTTTGTTTGGTATCTCTTAAAAAGTATGACAGCCGGGTACACGTGGCTCATGCCTGCAAGCCTAGCTACTCAATCCTAGCTATGTAAGCCAATTAATGACCAATTATGCTATACTCCAAGTGTACTTCAATCCATTGTTTAGTTGCTATACTGAATGCTGTACTGACCCTCCAGGGAAACAATTTATATGGACCTTTGCTTACATCTTGCTGCTTTCTTCTTCTTTCTGGCTGCATCACTGACTTCCGCCATTGGAAGTCACATATTTTCCATAAAAAGAATGCCTTAAATCTGCCTGATGAATTTCTCTATTGGCTCCCATAGGCTTAAATAGTAAATGCTTCCCATAAGCTTATGTGTTAAAGACTGAGTCCATAACAGAATGGAAGATAGGAGATGGGAGCTAGCTGAAAGAAATAGGTCACTGGAGGCATCTTTGTTTCTTATTTCTGTCTCTGTGTCCTGTCCTCCAAAATAGGTAGAACAGCATCTTCCACCTGCTCCCACTGCCATGAGGTTCAGCTCTAGCCCATGAGGCCAAAAGATCACAGATTGAACCCTTTGAAGATATGAGCATATTTCAGTTCTTTCCTCCTTCAAGTTGCTTCTGTGTGCAATTTGATCCCAGTGATGATAAAAGTAACTGACAGAGGGTCACTTTCAAGCTGTTAGACCAACCCATCAATACATCCATGAGTCAGTAATCAAAGACCCACACTCCATCGATCACAGGCTGGTCTTCTTTCTCACATAGCTCCTAGGTCTTTGATTGCTCAGCAATCTCTGAGTCATAATATTACATCTGAAGTGCCAGAGATCACCACAGTTGTAAGTCTTTCATGTGATTTTCACCAAATAACTTGGTCAGGACTTTCTGACCATCACACAGAGCAGGCTGATCTTTCCTGTGTAGCATATTAGAAAAGGTTTTGTCTCTATATCCTCTGGTGCTTTCTCCCAATGGAATGGATTTATATTTCTTCAGGAAACCTGAGGGTGCACGCCAACTCATTTGGAAAGTTCTTTTGTGTCAGCATTAATAGAGCGAGGGGGAAGTTCTACCTCGTGTAGCATGCTCACCTTAGGCAGATTCTAAGACATGAAGGAAAACATTTATCATATTGATGACATTCAATTTTAGGTCTAAACATGGCTCTAAATTAATAACATATACCCAGTTATTTATTCTAAGAAAGAGAAGCGCATGCCTGCCACCACAGTGCTGTTCTGTGTTCCTGATAGGCTGTCTCAGTTTTCACACATTGAGTTAATTTCAAACTACACTAAACACATTTGGGCTCCCAGAGGGTTGCCTCTACTTTTAATCGCCTTTAATACATTATGCATTGTCTCTTCTAACGTCATGCTGCCTTATTTACATTTAATAGAGTTTACCTTTAACTCAGTTCAGAAAAGTATCCTGTAATACTCTGCTTTTCTCTCAGCCTACACTGTCTTGATCTCTCCTATCCATTTCCCACTTATGGAAATTCCACTTGTCAGGGACAGCTAAGGTTGCTGAACAACTATTCTACCCATCCTTGCATCTTTTGGTCCAGGAATGAAAGAATACAATTCTTGGACTCATTTGAACCATTCTCTGTCAGAGTCTACCAAGGTATGATATATATCTATATCTCTATCTCTGTATCTCTATCTATCTATCTATCTATCTATCTATCTATCTATCTATCTATCTATCTATCTATCTATATTACAACTGCAGAGCTTCTGCAGGGCAAAGGACATGGCTTTCAGGATAAACAGAAAGCCCACAGATTGGGAAAAAGTCTTTACCAGCTATAAAATGGACAAAGGCCTCATATCTAAAATATACACAGAACTCAAAAAATTAAATTCCTCCAAAACAAATCCTCAAAGAACCAATGGCCCCCTCAACAAATGGGGTAAAGATCTAAAATGAGACTTCTCTGAAGAGGAAATGAGAATGGCCAAGAGACACATGAAGAAGTGCTCTACATCACTGGCCATAAAAGAAATGCAGACCAAAACAACACTGAGATTCCACCTCACCCCAGTAAGAATGTCCATTATTAGGAAAACATAATAACAAATGCTGGAGGGGATGTAGCCAAAAGGGAATTCTACTACACTGTTGATGGGAATGCAAACTTGTTCAATCACTCTGGAAAGCAATGGGGAGATTCCTTAGAAGGCTAAACATAGAGCTACCATACAACCCAGCAGCCCCACTTTTAGGCATCTACCCAAAAGATTGCCAGCAAGACTACACAAAAGCCACCAGCACAACTATGTTCATCTCAGCACAATTTGTCATTGCTAAAATATGGAACCAACCCAGATGCTCCTCAGTATATGAGTGAATCAAGAAAATGTGATACACAGGGCTGGGAATATGGCCTAGTGGCAAGAGTGATTGTCTTGTATACATGAGGCCCTGGGTTCGATTCCTCAGCACCACATATACAGAAAATGGCCAGAAGGGGCGCTGTGGCTCAAGTGGCAGAGTGCTAGCCTTGAGAAAAAAAAAAAGAAAAAAAAAAGAAGCCAGGGACAGTGCTCAGGCCCTGAGTTCACGGCCTAGGACTGGCCAAAAATAAATAAATAAATAAATAAATAAATAAATAAATAAATAAATAAATAAATAAAAGAAAATGTGATACACATTCACAATGGAATTGTATACCTCTATCAGATAGAATTACATTGCCCCATTCTTAAGTAAATCGATGGACTTGGAAAAAATTACACTAAGTGAAGTGAGCCAGACCTGAAGAAACATTAACTCTATGATTTCCCTCATAGGAAACAATTAGTACATCGGTAGTATAGATAGCATAAGAACACAACAGCTCCATAGCTATGCCCATATGAACACATAAGATAATGTTAAGCAAAATGAACACCATGTGGTATATCACTGTTGTAGTTAATTTCAACATACCATGTGAAACTGTACCTTTTTTTCCTCTCATATTCCCTTCCTCTGGTTTTACTCCAGCTATTACTGTAACTGATCTTAGTACCCTGAATACTGTATAGACATGTATCAGAACCAGGGAAGGGAAAGGGAAAACCAAAATTGAGAGACAAAGGATGAAAAGACAAACCATTGCAATAGCAATCAATTGGTGTAAAATCAATTGGTGTAAACCAATGGTACAACTCATGGAGTGGGGGAACTCGGGGTGGGGGGAGAGGGGGAAAATGAGGGAGGAGGTGACAAGTTGGATAAGAAATTTACTTGCCTTACATATGAAACTGTAACCCTTCTGTACTTCACTTTGACAATACAGAAAAATAAATACATAAAATTGTCACTTATAAAAGAGATATTGAGCCCTTACTATACTTCAGGCTCTATAGAAATTCCTGGTCATAGTGAAAGAAAGAAAACCTCATTCCTCTCCTATCTAATGGAGTGCAAAGTTATGCAAAAAAAATAATGAAATAATTTGATAATAGACATACCTCCAAAGTCCTCTGGTAGAATAAAAAAAAAGTGAAACTAGTTCTAGAGAATTAGGAGAAACTTTCTTAGGAAGTGATGGATGAACTAATACTTAACAGCGAAACCACTGAATGGGAGGGGAAGGTAAACATCCAGCATTAATGTCATATAAATTACAAAACTGAGAGTTGACAGGGTAGGCTGAGGGAAGAGAAAAAGTTTATTTGCCATAGAGTGCCATGTAATTGCCATGCAATGAGGTCTGCCAGTGATAAATGTATGTCTCCTCTTTGTGTATTTCTAGAGATATAGTCCTCACTAATGGAAATGTAAAGCTTAAGATTTATACGTGGAAAACTTCCCCCCTACTAGTCAAGAATGCACTTGTTATTGTTGCCATTAATTCTTCTGCAACTATACCTCTACAAACAGAAGACAAGCAAGCCAGTTGGGACACACAGAAAGAGTCATAGCTTCTAAAACCATGGCATTTATTCTCTACTGCATTGATAAAATAGTTATTTACCGAAAACCAACAGTTTCCTGGTACTTGGTTGGATACTATAAGGTAAATAGAATTCAGTTAACATAGATGAAGAAAAGGGAGAAAAAAAGTAATGATTCTGCACAGTCCATGTTTTGCAGAGCAATATGGCATGATGCTTATTATAAGCATAACTTAGAGTGGGAGAGCAGAGCAAAGAACAATGACTCACCACCAAAGCAGCACAAGAGGGCTAAAGAAGGTAGAAACTTCTGGAAATTTCCTCTGAAGGACAGCATTTGAAATGAGAAAAGAAGTTGTAGCCAGAGAAATGGGAACATCAGTCAAAAGACTATAAATGGGTGACCATCAGCCCAGCACTCTAGAAAGCTCAATTTGGTTTTGGTCCTTCCCTTGACTCTCTGGCCTTAACGCAGGCGTGGTAATAGGAATATTTTACCCGGACAAATTGAACAATGTCTGGAGACCATGCGAATGGAGAACACCTGAAGGGACGATACAATTCCATAATGCCATTTAATGGAAGATATATAAATCTCATTCAATATGAGAGATAAAGCAAGCACGTTCTTTTTTAAAAATAAACACAGAAATAAGTGCTGTGAGCTTTTCTTTAGAGCAGTTCATAAATTCTTCTTCTCTGTTGGTACCAATGAGACAGAAATTTCAAAAAATTATTATAATAAATGATGTAACTGTATCTTAATAAGAATAAATGAGCACATCATTACAACAAGATGAGAGCTCCTTCCATCACTGGCTAATTCAACGTCATTAGTGTTTCAGCACAGCTATCCCTGAGAAGTCTTGTTTGGGATGTTTATTTATTTATGGTCCTGCTGCAGTAATTTGGTGGCAAGGAGGTAATACACTGAGAGGTCAGGTCAATGGAACTCACAGCAAGCTGACCTTTGCTATCTCTTGGAGCGAGCCATATTTATAAGGCTAAACTTTCTCTTAAAGTACAAAGCCTGAAGGAGAACTGTTTCTCGGATCCTGTCACTCAATGGAAATAATAAGGATACTGAATTCAGAGTCAGAAGGTTTGGAATCAAGTTGTTCTCTCATTTCTAAGCTATTTAACTCCATTTCCCTTTAGCTCTTGTGGTTGTGATCTATCCCATGAAAATTCCTTGGGTATGGGATAGATCACAACCATATTGCTTTCACATTTCCATTGATGACTAAGAGATAAGTTATAAGATGTCTATATATCATATTATATTTTCCAATTTCCAAATTTGTATGATTGTTTTTGTTGTTGGTAGCTGAAACTTGAGTAAAACAAAGTGTTGCCATTGCTGGCTTGGAATAAACCAAGGATCATCTCATCTGTCTTTTCTTATTACCTGTAAAAATGATGTGTAGCAATTTCATTAGAACTGCTATTTTGATTTCATGTTTCCTTTGATTTTTTCTGTTTTTGTTCTCAAGCTTTCTTATAAAGAGAAGCCATTGAAGTGATTGTTTTTACATCTTAGGACTTTTGGCATTTCCTCAGAATGCAAGCCTTCTCTCATTAGACCATCTGGTATTTGGTGTAAAATACACACTCCTGCAATGTGCTAATTGTCTCAGGATTGTGACCTCACCATAGTAATTAGTTCTTTGTACACAGTGTCTTGCTGCTATGGATAGTGATTTTCCGAATCAGTAATAATTTTGGAATCTCTGAGCTGAAACAACAGCCCTTTCTTTCCAAGTAGTACATCTCTGACGCCAAGAGGTTTGTCTTCTGTAGGAGCAGCACTTTCATCAACTCCTGACTGCTACACCCTCTGTGGAAACAAGCTTAAAACATACCCACATATAATCTGAAGCTGTACTGCTGAAGTAAAAAAAAAAACAAAGACGTTTCCAGCACATCATTTTATTGTGTCCTCTCTAAGTCAATACAAGCTGGCTATAATTAAATTATTCATCTACTAGTTAGAATTGTCCATCTGCATGTCTGAATATAAGTTTATTTTAATCTAGTACATATAAATAGGAATTACTATGGTATGTGTCCTTATATAAGTTAAAACAACAAAGCATGCTTTGTTAAGTCTGTTAAAAAAGGAATCCGGCTGTGATGAGCCTGTTAAGTCTTTTGCAGTATTCAGATAGGAAAGAAGCTTACCTGGGAAATAATTCTCTGGGAACGGCAAGAAACCCCCTGTGATGTACCTTAGAAGTCCACAATGCAAGAACTACAACAATGGAAGCACTGAAATACACAATGACAGTGTGTTGAATAAGTGATGCTGAAGTTCTAGACAGAGTTCTGGAGAAAGAAGTCTAAGAGAGAACTACAGTAAAGAGAAATCAGGAAATCAAAATAAACAAGCATTTGGATATGGTAATATAGGAGAAAGAAAAAAACAAAGGTTAATTTCCACATTTAGAGTTCAGATTGCTAAGGCTCTACTATTAATTTATATGAGAAGTATGGTGGGGGAAAATGAGGCTTCAGAAATCACAAACAGTAGGGATAATTTGGACATCTGACAAGGATATGCTTTTAGTTTATTCAGGCAGAAACATACAGTAGGCAGCTAAAGTCCATGTCTGAGGAGTTGGAGAAATTTGAGGGCTCCTACAGATTTAGGAGTCATTGACAATGTAGATACTTGTAAAAATCATGAAGAGGAGGAAAATAGAGAAGAGTACAGAAAACACTTCTGAAGGACACCACAGGTAGAAGGCTCAGAGGGCAGTTAAGAAGAAACTGGGCGGGCTGGGGATATGGCCTAGTGGCAAGAGTGCTTGCCTTGTATACATGAGGCCCTGGGTTCAATTCCCCAGCACCACATATACAGAAAATGGCCAGAAGTGACACTGTGGCTCAAGTGGTAGAGTGCTAGCCTTGAGCAAAAGAAAGCCAGGGACAGTGCTCAGGCCCTGAGTCCAAGTCCCAGGACTGGCCAAAAAAAAAAAGAAGAAGAAACTGGGAAAAGTGAGACATTATTGAACTTAGGAACAAGTATGTTTTAGGAAAAGAAAAAAAAATGAACACTACAGTAAGCTCACCTTATTTACCAATCTATTACATGCAATTTTGACCAAGTACAGTGAAACAAACATAATAAATAAATCCCCATTTGTACATCATGGGACTCGGTTGATGTGGCAAAGCACTCCATCTCAGGTTATGGTCAGCTGTGTTTAAATCATTGTATGATCTTCCTAATGTTTCCCTGCCATTAATTTTGTCAAAAAGAAAATTGCCTCCCCAAATGCAAACAGTGCCAAAAAGGTAAAAGTTAATGCACTTCATTTACTTAATAAAGTTAAAAGGCAGCATATCTTTACTGAAAAATATTTAATTTACTTCATAATGTTGAAAGGCAGCATGTCTTTCCCAGAAGTTGGGCAGCCAGATCGGAAAATTAATGAAGCATCCATAGTGGAGTACTGGGATCTATGCATCCTGAGCATGTGTGGTTTTCCCCCAGTGATGGGTACCTGGGAGCCATACACATATTGCAAAGGTTCACTGTACTTCCAAGCCTTTACCTGGTACATTGTGAACCATTCATTTTAGTGGAGTGTTTTGGGCCTAGTTATCAGTAGTGTATGAAATGATGGGAGAAAGTATATTAGAAATGCAAAATGTAGGCATGCCTAGTCAGAGACAAGAAGGCCAGTGATCATATAGTGAGGGAGTTCTGGATTTTCTGGATTCAAAGGAATACATTTGAATATTGGTACAAAACAGGAAAACCAAACAATGGTAAAGGCTTTAGAAGTAAAACAGGAGGAGAGAGCAGGCAGAACAAAAATCATGCAATGTCCAGACAGATTTGAATCTAGGAAATTTGTATTGAAAGTCTTTTGTAGAAAGAATAGCAGTGGTTTCTTGGAGAACAGTCACAAAGCTGGAGTTCCAGGATAGATAAGGGAAGTCAGGATTTGCCTGTTCTTTGTATTATTTATAAACATACTGCAGATTAGTGCTTGCCTATTCATACAGACAAATTGGCTATGGGTGAGAATAATGTGTGTACTATATTTAATTACATAAAAAGATTTTCATTGCTTCTCCTTTTTTTAACACATATGATTTTTAGTCTGTTTGGTTACTCCTTTTAAAGAATTTTCTTTCTCCTGCATCTGTGATTCTGGGCCTGAATGAAGCAATTCACAACACTACAGGTCATTTTCTTTTTACTTCCCTAGCTCTGTATGGATTTGCTTCCCTTAGCAAATAAACTATATGGAATCAGAAATCCAATAGCTTCTGAGTTAGAAGACCTCTCTAAGACATTAAGATGCTATTGGCAGATACCTTTCTAGAGATAAATCTTGACATTTTCAAGATGAGGAGCAAAGTATTTGTTTTCATATCAAGAAGAATGGCCTTTCAGAGAGGCCTATTGATTTCACAGAGATTTTTGAAAAGAATAATGGCTAACTAAAAATAGCAGTAGGAGTGAGAAATGCTGCTGCTACAACTCCTTAGTAAACATAAGAAATTAGATTAGACAATTAAAGCCAAACAATTTGGATTCTTGCATTTCTGCAGAGGAAAGTCTTTCTTCAGTGCAATCCGGACAGAGATTGCAGCTTTGCCATTTCTGTAGCTGTAGAACCTGTCTATCTCAGTGATAGAAGATGAATAGAGTAGAAAACAGCTAAAATGAAAACATAATTTATATTGGAGATGTTAGAATACAGAAAATAAGTATTGTTGAAGACAAATAAAAACCATAAAAGGAATTGAATACATAGTTCAATGTAAACTCCCAAGAGAAAGAACTCCTCCCTCAAAAGATGGAAAATGTCTCATCAAATAAGCTATAACCACAGTTCTTTGTCAAATAACAAAGAAGATGCTGAAAATTTGTGTGAAGAAATAACTTTCTAGAATAAGAGAGTTTAGAAATTTTTCCATGGTCAAAAGAATTCGAGTGATTGTAGTTGTATAATCAGGTAAAGAGGAAATTCTTGAGTAAGAGTCATACAGAAGATTAAACATATTAGTACGATTCACAAGTGGTAGAATAGCTGTTTTTCTTTTCTGTAACAACAGGGGATCGAGTGAATTATGCTTGCTTGTCTATTGTGTACTTAATCACTGGTCTTCATAGTTATTTTTCTATTTGTTGATTGTCTTTTTTCCTTATTACATGTGTCATTCTTACTCCTCCTTACAGGCAATCATGTTCAGTAGGAATTTGATTTCTTTATTTTATTCTTAAAATATGTACATTTAGTGTGATGTTGTATTTAATTTATTGTCAAGTTTTGTGATTTCTAATATGGATTTGCTATGTTATGTATACGTTTAATCCTTTGTTTTTAACTATTAGATAATACTGCATGGTGAAAATTGATCATGATTGACATTATATAAATGCTACATTATGAGTAAAAAGATTGCCAAAGCTCTTTGTTTCCTATACTCAGATCACTACTATAAAGAAGCCATAAAATTATTTTTTGTTCATGTCCCTTTTGGGATCTGCAAGAAATTATTTGCACTTTTATTAGCCAGTATTTTACATAATAACAAAACCAATAGCTTTAGTATTTATAGCTATAGCTGTACATAGATGGTAGATGTAGACGAGATAGAAGTAGATAAAGACAGAGAGGTATATAAATGGGCATGGACATTGATGTAGTCATAGAAAGATTGAGGGTATAATTAGAGGAACTGGCTCACACAATTATGGGGGCTGAGAAGTCTGAAAATAGCCTGTCTGCAAGCTAGACCATGAGCTCATTCAGATGCAGGGCACAATTATGGTTCACTTGGAAAACTCTTACTAAAGAATATTGGTAGTATAGGTCTCAATTTAAGACTAGAGTTCTTTTAAACTGGAGGATAATTAAAGCCTGTCCTAGAGTCCAAAGACCAGATATCCTGAGGTCCTGATGTCTAATTCTAGGAGAATTCCAACTAAGAAAGAGCTGGGGTGGGGGGAGAGGGAGAGAGAGAGAACTCACATTACCTCTTCGTTCTGTCCACACAAATTGAAAGTACCCACCCACACTGAGTGAAGGCAAATATTCCTGATTCGGTCCACTGATCAAGTATCAATAGCTTCTGGAAACATCTCATCAACTTGATACCTAAAATTAAACACCACAGGGCATATACTCAAGAATAGAAGTGCTATATTAAAAGTTCTGCTCAATTTGCCTAAGTAGTACAAGGCTACTCACCAGAAATCTTGCCCTAATCTTTAATCTCAAGAATAGCTCAAAAGTTGATAAAGGAAGCTATACCTTTAAGAAAATTAATATTATCCAGAATTCTAATTGTTATTTGCCTGGTAAAAGTAGAATGGCATCTCAGAGTAACTTTAATTTGCATTTATATGGTTGGTGTTGATTTTGAGCAAGTCTTCTCATGCTTCTAGTTTTTATTTTCTTCCATCTATAATTAGTTTATAACCTTTATAATTTCTCTGTCTCATCTACATTGTTTGGCCTTGCTTGGGTACAGAGCTTCCAAGTCCCATTTGGATATCAAAAATAGTTTTTCTCAAATTGTCATTTCTCTACTAATTCTTTTCTATAATCTCCTTTTTTGAATCTGAAATCCTTGCTTTCTACAAAATTGATTTCATCACAGTTTTTGGAGAGCTATATTCATTTGAAAGTTTGAGAAGTCTTTTCCAGACATTGATTCTTAAAGATAATCTGCTAATTTTTCTCTCATTTGAACTGTTTGGCTTTACACAATTAAGAGATTACGTAAGACATTAGAACTAGCCTGGAAAAAGGAAAGATTTCCTTTGGAGCATACAGAGAGTTCCCTCTACCTAGGAGGTGTAGGTTATGGTTAAAGTCACTGTCAAATGAATTTGAATAGATAGTATGAGTGTTCTTAGAAAGAGAAGTCAGGAGTATTCATTTTCTACTCTTTGTAAAAGAACAAACATACAATTACATAAATAGAAAATTCAAACTCCAACTCACTCTTACCTTAGAGCCTTAGACATATGAAGCATATGAAGCATATGAAGCAGTTAGACATATGAAGCACAAAATATATACAGTATGAAGAAATATCAAATGTTGTATCAAATAAAAATAATAGATTGCCTATGATATAGGCAATGTGGTATAATACATATGACTTTTCAAAACATGAATCACATTACTTAAAAGCTTTTTCAAAAATAAACCATTGAGAGAATTGCCAAAAATAATGGCAAAAGGAGTTTTAAAATTTAATAAAGGGAACAGGAAAGATTTAGCTCTATGTCACTTTTTTTTTTTTCTGATCTTGAGACTTGAACTCAGAGGTTGGTCACTGTCCCTGAGCTTTTGTGCTCAAAAGTTGAGTCACAACTTCACTTCTGTTTTGTTTTTTGTTTTTTGGTTGTTTTTTTTTTTTTTGGCCGGTCCTGGGGCTTGGACTCAGGGCCTGAGCACTGTCCCTGGCTTCTTTTTGCTCAAGGCTAGCACTCTGCCACTTGAGCCACAGCGCCACTTCTGGCCGTTTTCTGTATATGTGGTGCTGGGGAATAAAACCCAGGGCCTCATGTATGGGAGGCAAGCTCTCTTGCCACTAGGCCATATCCCCAGCCCCTCTGTTTTGTTTTTTTAATTTAATTTAATTTAATTTTGTTGCAAAGGTGATGCACAGAGGGGTTAAAGTTGCATAAGTAAGGTAATGAATACATTTCTTGTGGAACATTGTTACCCACTCTCTTCATTTTTCTACCACTTTCCCTCCAAATCCCCAATCACTCCCCCGACCCCTAATGTTGTAGAGTTCATTTCCAACCTACAGTATTGTGAGTATTGCTGTTGCAACTATTTGGTGATCATTTCGAATTAAATATCTCTTGGATATTCTAGGTGAGGCTGCATTTGAACCACGATCTTAAGATCTCATCTTCCTGCATAGCTAGGATTGTAAGAATGAACCACTTGTACTCAGTCTGTTACATCTTTAACAAGAGAAATTTGAAACAAAGTGAAATGTTAATAATGATAAATCCAAGAGAAGTCTCCATAACATGTCCTTTATATGTTATAGCCTAGAATTTTTATATGTTCAGTATCTTTCAAGATTAAAACAAATTGAAAACCGTATGGAATTCATTGAAACACTATGACTGAGAAATTTATAGCTATTGAAATGAAACCCTACATGTCTAATAGATGCATCTGTTTCTCTGAATTCAGCTACTTAGCTCTTTGAAATAAACCATTGTGTTCAGCTGTTAGGAAATATCCATGAGCCTATGTTTTTTATACCAAGAATGGCATATCAGCCATCCAAATCACATGATTATTTTCTTCTTTGACCATGGGGCTTGAACTCAAGGTCTATGTGCTGTTCCTAAGCTTTTGCACCCAAGGCTAACACTCTACCACTTTTAGCGACACCTCCACTTCCAGTTTTCTGGTGGTTAATTGGAAATAAGAATCTCACGGGCTTTCCTGCCCAGGTTGGCTTTGAACCTCAATCCTCAGATCTCAGTTTCCTGAGTAGCTAGGATTACTCATGTGAGCTCCAGCTCCTGGCTCCAAATTATTCTTTGTGGGGCTATATGAAGGCTAAGCACGTTAACTAGAATGTAAAAACCCTCAATTAAAAGAAACTCATCCTCAAATATATGCAAAGACCTCTAAGATATGTCAAGAAGTCTCCTGAATTTCACAGTAAGTAGCAATTAGACATATAATTGGATGTTGTAGAAAGAGATGATCTATTCAAAATACTTTAAAAAATTCAAATGTTTGCTAGTTTTAAAAACCTGTATGCTGAATATTCTGGGAAGATAGTGGAACCTCATCTCATTCTCCAAATCCATTGACCTCATTCACTGCAATGTCTACTCTTCAGGAATTAAGTCTTTAGAAGTATCTCTTCTTCTAAATGACTTTCACATTGACCTTGTCTCAGAATTATCTGTGCCTGGATGTCTCTGATGCTTCGGTGTATATTCTTCCTGCCATCATTCTACTATATCTTATGAACTGGTGAAGTAGAATTTGCAACAGACCTGAATTTTGTTAAATTTCCCTGCCATATTATTAGTTTCAAGGTAATTTTTTTCCTTTGAATGAGATTACTTTCCTGCAGGGTCTCAAAGAGACTTGGTGATCTCTTCCTTTCCCTCTCATGATTCTGAACTGTTGCACCTCCAGCTGCAAGAACAGGTACTTTCTTGGTAAGAAATATTTTTTCATCCCAGCCCTGCATTCTCACAAGTTGTATAGTTCATTTTCAACATATTGTTTAATGAATTTCATCGTTGCATTTCCTCAATTTCTTCAAACTTTGTCTCACCATTTCTCCATTCTCCTTATCCTTCCCCAAACAGATACACTTACATGCAAGACAAAAGTTACAGAAATTAAAAAAAAAACTGTGACAAAAAGAAGGAAAAATATCTTGTTTCCATTCCATAGGGTTCATTTTGATAAACATTATTTTACATACCCATTGTTTAATAGCCATAGCGATTAAACCGTTGTGAGCCTCTCCTAAGAATATCTTCCTTTTGTCTCACTGTGTGAATGTTTAGAATCCTGTATCATTTATCTGTCTCAGTTTATTTTTTAACATCCATTGTGTTTACTTGTAGATTCGAAGGCACTTTCTAGTTACAACAAATGAGGGAAGCCAGCATCCTATGATTCTTTGGGTATAGCTTAATTCATTAATACAATGTTTTCCAGGTCTTTCCATTTCCTTATGAAGAGTATAATACCATTTTTTCTGATGGAAGCACAGAACTCCATTGTATATATACCACATTTTCTTTATCCATTCCTACACTGAGGGGAATCTGAGTTGATTGTATATATTGGCTAAAGTAAACAATGATACAATGAACATGGCTGTGCTGGTAGCTTTAGTGTGACCTGATTTGTGGTCTATTAGATAAATGCCAAGGAGTGGGATTTCTGGGTCATAGGGGAGCTCTGTGTTTAGTCTTTTAAGGAGCCTTCATACTGCTTGCCAGACTGGTTCAACAAGTTTACATTTCTACCAACAGTGTAGTAGAGTTCCATTTTGGCCACATCTCCACCAGCACTGTTACTCCACTGTTACTGTTAGTTTGCTTGATAATGGCCATTCTAACTGTGGTGAGATGAACTCTTAATGTTTGATTGGCATTTTTTTTATGGCCAGAGATGTTGAACATCTCTTCATGTGTCTATTGATTTCGCTTACTTTTGGGAAATCTTGAGCTCATCTATTAATGGAGTTATTGTTTCTTTGAGGGTTTATTTTTGAATGACTTAATTTCTCTATCTCTAAGTATATTTTAGATTTGAGGCCCTTGTCTTAGGCACAGGTAATACAAATATTTTCTCATTCTGTGGTCTCTCTATCTTATAAGCTATATCCTTTGCCATGCAGAATCTCTTCAGTTTGATGCAATCTCAGTTATGCAGGCTTTCTTTGATTTGTTATGATTCTAGATTGTTATTTAGAAATTTGGATGCAAGCCTACAAGCCACAGTATTTCCCCTACCCTTTTCTGCAATATTTTCATGGTATCTGGCCTTCCATTGAGGTCTTTGATCTATTTAGAATTGATTCTGGTGCAAGGATGTGTACAAGGATCTAGCTTAAGTTTTCTGCAAATGGATAGCCAATTCTTCCAGCATCACTTGTTCAAGTATTCCATCCTGTATTTTGGCTCCTTTATCAAGGATGGCCACTTTTAATTTTAATCAGTGTCTCCAAAGCTCTCCTACTTCCCTACATCCTTGGTAAATATTGACATCTGTAAAGGAGAAAGATGTATCTCACTAAGGTAGCAAAAAAGAAAGACAATATCACAACATTTCTTTTTTGTGTATGTGTTTCTTTTTTCTTTTTAATTTTATTGTAAAGCTGATGTACAGAAGGTTGCAGTTACCTAAGTAAGACAGTTAATGAATACTTTTTTCTTTTTTTAAATTTAATTTTATTGTCACAGTAATGTACAGAGGGGTTACAGTTACATACATAAGGTAGTGAGTACTTTTCTTGTCATACTTGTTACTCCCTCCCTCATTGTTCTCTCCCCTCCCCTGCAGTTCTCCCCACCTACTCAAGTTGTATAGTCAATTTCCAATATATTGTCACTGAAAGTGTCACCTCCGCTCCATTATTCTCTCCCAGTTTTTCCTCTCCTAATTTCCCTCCCCCCATAAATTGTATACTTCATTTCTAACATACTGTTTATTGGGCTTCACTGCTGAATTGGTTCACTCTTTGCTCCACTATTCCTCTTCCCCTCCCCAAACCACATAAACTTATATACAAGACAGAGGGTACAGAAATGTAAAACGGAGACAAAAGGAAATAAACCAAGGAAAAAAGGAAATAAAAAGTAACCACAAACAGTACAATAAAAAACCTCTTGCTTCCATTTCTTGGAGTTCATTTAGGTAAGTTGCATTTTATATTATCATATTCACATAGCTCTCCCAATCCTCTTCTAAAAATATTTTCCTTTGTTCTCACTGTATGAATATTTAGATTGATGTTTAATTAATCATGCCCAGGTGTAACAATTTGTCTTTTACTATCCATTTGGTTTACTTATAGATTTATTGGCCCATTCTAATTATTACAAATGAGAGAACCCATGAAGCCTATGTTTCTTTGGGTCTGGCTTATTTTGCTTAGTATTAAATATTTTTCACTATAATAAAGCCTGTATATGACAAACCTACAGCCAGCGTTATACCTAATAGTGAAAAGTTAAAACCATTTCCTGTAAAAGCAGGAACAAGACAAGTATGTCCACTGTCCCCAGTCCTCTTCAATATAGTACTGGAATTCCTAGCTAGAGCACTAAGGCAAGAGACAAACATAAAGAGGATGCAAATAGGGAAGGAAGTAAAACTATCCCTTTTCACAGATGACATGATCCTGTATTTAAAAAACTTCATGGATTCCTCAAGTTACTTGAGCTGATCCAAAACTTTGGCAAAGTAGCAGGCATAAAATTAACCCCCACCAAAATCAATAGTTTTTTTCTGTAGACCAACAATGAGAAGAGTAAGGCTGAAATTAGGAAAGCAATCCCTTTTGTAATACAGGGTAGCCTCAAAATATACCCAGGAATTAACAACCCAAAATGTAACATTTATTTTACGCATGATCTGATTCCCTAACTATTATCTCCTTTATCTCTTACCAAACATTTCTTTTAGGGATATGGCACTATTTGAGAATGAACCTGTAGAAAATTGAAAGCAATTCCCAGATTTACCCCATGTTTCTGTATCATCTGCCTATATTTCATTAGCCACATGGAATAATACATTTGAAACAATGTGTCAATTAGCCAGGCTGTCATTTAGTCAATCAACATTCATGCTTTGGCCTCTTCATGCTCTTCCTCCTGGAATTTCTCATATTGTGAGTTTTTCATCAGCCTCTCAGATCTATTTATCTATAAACTCGTCTCTTTTATTTGATCTTTGTACACACACACATACACACACACATACGTATCTTCTTAATGCAGTTGATTTAGAGAAGTATGGTAATCATTTTCCAATCAACTTCATGAGGCTCAGGTTTGGAAGGAAGTATGGACATAACCTAACAAAGCTGAGATTTTTCTATGTTCCTACTGCATTACTCAGCAATCCTTGGCTTAATTTTACATTAGTATTGTTTTTGTATGTATAAAACACATAAAATTTGAGTTTCCTAGGCACTCCATAGGTCAGACTAAGTACATAAGAACATTAACAGTAGCATAAATTTACAAATATGGAAGGTACAGCTTTTGGGGCAGGTAACCTATGGAGCTGTGCAGAGCTCACTCTTAAAAAGTATCTATGCTGGCTCTCACATCTTGGCTGTTGCCATCTAAAAATATTTCAACTTGGAAATTTTGCACTGAAGTTTTCAATTGCACTACATTTTTCAATGTAGATTACTTAGTTAGTATTAGGTCTAAAGAAGTAAAATGTATGCACGAATACAGAAATAACTCAGCCTCAAACCAAAGCATCCAGATACTATTATTTCTATCCCACTGCTCTTTCCATAGCTATTTGCTTCAGCATGCAGTCATATATATCTTCAAAGCCAGCTTCTCAAATTTTGTTTTCATGCAGACTCATTAACTATAAACCTTTTAGCACACATATAATAGTACATTAGAAGCACTGATAGGTTTAAATTCTATTTTCTTCCTATAAAAACAGTATCAGCTCTAACTCCAGGCAATTGTTTTTGCCTGGGGTGGGGGAAAAGACTGGCCAAAAAACCTAATACTAGGCCATACTCATTTGCAGGTAAAATGATATGTGTTATTGAAACAGATGGAATTTCTAAGCCTGATTGCTTTACTCTGAAATAACAGGGTTATTAGGAACAATCACTGTACACATGGGCATGTAGGACAATGCCCAAGCTTCTTATCTGTATAAGTGAAAATTTTATAGAGCCTTATGTTCCAATGTGCTGCTATAATGTCCCTTTACTTCAAGCAACGATAAACTGCTTTCTTATACATTTAAAATGTAGGAAGCAAATGAAGCCGACTGATTTTGTTCTGTGTCAGCACTGGGGCTTGAAGAGCCTTTCACTTTCCCTTGGCTATTTTGCTTAAGGCTAGCACTCTACCCACTTGGGCCACAACTACACTTCTAGCTTCTTGGTGGCTAACTGGAGAAGATAGTCTCCTGAAATTTTCTGTCCAGGTTGGCTTCAAACCTCAATCCTCAGATCTAGGATTTGCAACCAAGTATGAGGGAGTCTATCTCAATTAACCATCAAAGTACAAGATTGGATATATGTCTCAAATGTTAGAAGGCTAGTGTGGAATGGAGCCCAAGGTTTGAGTTCCAATGCTGACACAAACAAACAAATAAATGTCCACACTAATATGGATAGTGCTCATTGGTTGAGTGCTTGCCTAGTGTGTGCAAGAACCTGGGACCCATCCTTAGCACAAAACAAAGCATGTACTAGAAAACAAATAAAATTTCAAAATAAAAAAAGATTTTAAAATTTGAATGAAAGATGATTGTGAAGCTAAAATCAATTATAACAATGAAGCAAACACTAAAAAAAGCTGAGAATGAATGTGTATCTAGCTAGCTCTCATTTTCATATATATCTAAAGTTTTTCAAAAACTCTCAATCCTAGAGGAATTAATTGATGAATTTTCAAAATGTTTTAGGATGTGATAATATAAATAATAACTATATCACTCTAGAGAGTAGAATGGGTGATAAATTCACCATTTCATTATGTAAATCAGCATTAATCTTGACCTAAACTGCCAAAAACATGGAAGAAATAAAGAATCGCAGCCTAATTTCCTTTGAACATAAGGTACAAATAATAATTTCAAAACAATATCCAGTAGCATTCAAAAGTGTAATATGAAGATATTGTACTGTTGTAAAACAGTGTTTATTATAGAAATCATATTAACAGATTGATAAAAACTGTGCAATAAAACTCAATACCATTATGATAAAAGCAGGTTCACTTCATTTAGACTTGAATCAGCTTCTTAATATTCATTCTATTAAACTGTTAATTGTTAGAAAGATTTATTCCATGGATTTTCCCTACTGGCTATACTACATTTCAGTGAAGTAAACCGTGTACATCACCATTCATACCCCTGTATCATTATGAGATTTCGCATTTGGGGTCTACTATCCACTTATGAGAGAAAGCATGCATTCTTTGCTTTTCTAGGTGTATATTTTCAAGATCCATCTATTTTTCTGCAAATAACATATTTTCACTTTTCTAGATGTCTTCTGGATGCTGGTGGCTCATACCTACAACTCCTAGCTACTAAGGAAGTTAAGATCTGACAGTCTGAGTTAGAAGCCAGTTCAGGCAGACAAATATGCATGACTCTTATATCCAATTAATCAGCAAGAAAGCCAGAATTACAGGCTTGGCTCAAATGATAAAGGACCAGCTGTGAGCAGAGAAAGCCAAGACTGTGAAACTCAGAATTCCTGCACAAATATTATATACACAAAATATTAAATACTCAAAATTATTTTACCAAATCCATCTTTTATCCTTTCACCTCTTCTAGCAGTTCATTAAAAGCAAGTATTTTATAAATATGCTTTAAACATGCATTATGAAATAAGATACTTTGTATTTTATGGCAGATAACTTTTAGTCAATTAAAATTTTCAATTGAGCATTGTGTACTAAATCATCTACGTACATAATTTGTTACTGTATTTGCTTTAATATGTATATATGCATATGAATACATATATAATTTTGAATATTAACTAAAATAATTGCTCATGCCAAGGTTTAAATAGCAATTTATACTTAACCTAAAATTTTCCTGCCCTAATAATGTTTTAAAATATTATACAGATTATTTTCAAGTAGATAAATAAGTTCATTTTCAGATTAAGGATGGAAATTTAGAAATATCTGAATTTTGTTGTTGTTACTGGAGGTATCAGGGATTGAAATCAGGAATTCAAGCCCTTGTCCTCGCTAGTCAGATGCTCTACTGCTTAAGTTATGCCCCAGCTCTTTTTATTTTTGTAAGTTTTCAAATAGTGTTTTGCTTTATCCTTAGGCAAGCTTGTACTAAGAATTTGTTATTTAAGCATCATGCAGATCATCACTCAGATTTTTATTGCTTGAGATGTCTTAACTCTTCTGCATGGGTTTTCCTCAAACCATGATCTTCCTACCTAAGTCTCCTGAGTAGCTGGGATCACAGCCATGAGACAGTATACCTAACTCAGGGAGTAACAGCTACTTGGGGACAATTCTATTTTGAATCTCAATTTGAATGAGATAACTTATAGGTTTGATCTTTGATTCCTCTGTTTGGCTCCTGCTAGTGAATGTGATTTTAAATATTACTGAATCCTTAGATGATACTCTATTTCTCTCAGCATCTACTTACTTCCAATTCGCTTTGTAATAGCCCCAAGCTCCTTAAACCAGTCAAATGAATGTCTTTCTATCCTTATATCATCTTTCTACAATTAAAAAAACAAGGAAACAAACCAACAAAACACCTCAGATTGGGTGAACACTCTGATTCTCAAGGGAAAGCTCTCCTTTTATGTTTTATATCACTTCCTTTCACCTTACTCACCATGTGAATTTCTAAATAGTATGCTTACATTTTCCCCATATATAAAGAAAGTATCCCCATTGTTCTATTAAACCCTAATTAAAGGGAAATTCCATAAATGTTCTGAAAAAGTTAAACCATGATTACATTTACCCTAATGCTAAAATCAGTTCCCTTGCAAGAGCACTCCACTTGTCGGTGTTCAATATGTGACAAAGCAGACTCACATCACACCTATAAATTGAATGGGCCATTTCAGTTTTGTTATATAGTCAGCAAAACTGCATTTATGGAAAAGAATTATATTGATACTCTCTGTAATCATCTGAGGTCATTGCAATCTCAGGAGTCACTGAGGGAGACATTTGTCAGAGGTCCAACTTAGAGAATCTGAAAATGGGAGAAGTCACAGTGACATGAAGTGGTGTGAGGGATGGCTAAAGAAGAGAATAAATTGGCAGGAATTACGTCATTGTATTTCACACCGACCTTTCAACCGATGTTTATACCCACCTGCTTTGAATCAACCACACTGCAGGCAGGGGGTAGGGGAATTAAAAATGGAATGACATATCAGGATTTTCCCAGTAGAACTAAATATACGAAATAAACACATACAGAATTGATTTAAACAAACAGACTATAGTTCAGTTAAAAAAAAAAAAAACCTCTAGAGGCAGGAGGAGGAAGGGAAATAATGTGTTTGAAGAATAATGGGAAATACTGAAGTGTGATGGCTCACGTCTATAATCCTAGATCATTCAGGTGCCTGAGACTTGGAGGATCAATGCACTAAAGCCAACCTGGGAAAAAAAAGTCTACTAGATACCATCTGCCCTACCCCCAAAAATAACCATCAAAAAGCAGGGCTGGGGTGTAGCTCAGGTTGTAGAGCCTCAGCCAAGCAAAAAAATTCAGACCAGTTGGGCACCCATGGCTCATGCCTATAATCATAGCTACTCAGGAAGTTGAGATCTGAGGATAGCAGTTCAAAGCTCACCCTGGCAGAAAAGCCTGTGAGACTCTAATCTCCAAAAAGCAACTGAGAAAAAGCCGCTAGTGGTGCTGTGGCTCCAGTGATAGAATGCTAGTCTTGAGTACAGAGAACCTCAGAGACAATGCCCAGGCCCTGAGTTCAACCCAAATAATAATAATTAATAATAATAACAATCATAATATCAAAATAAAGAAGAAGGATGAGGAGAAAAAGAAGGAGGAGGAGGAGAAAAAGAAGGAGGAGGAGGAGGAGGAAAAGGAGGAGGAGGAGGAAGAGGAGGAGGAGGAGACTGAAAAGCAGCAGCAGCAGCAGTTAAATAATAATGTATAAGTGATTTCCAGATTGCCAAGAGATTGCTCTAGAGCAGTAAAACTTCAAATACAGAGGGCAGATACTTAATACTTCATGCCATGAAACTTGGGATAATGTTTGATATTCCTTGGTCTCAATGGTGACAGAGGAGACATGAATGTTAAGCAAACATTATTCCATTGAAGACTTTCTATGCCTCACAGCAAAGAGCCTGAATTATAACCACAGGAAATATGGAGTCCAGAAAGCTATAAGGAAATCCACAATCAGCGTTAGTGTTTCCAAATGTTTTTGGTTAGCTTGGTTTTCTATCAAGGCAGAACCAGAACTGTATACTTGTGATTGCTTATTTTTAAAAAATATTCCCAGATGAATTGGGAGTCCTGGAAGAGTGAGGCCAGAAATAAGGAAGGGCAGTGTGGGCGTGTTTCTGGTTAGACCTTTTGAGAGATACACAAATGTTTTCAGCATTACTTATTTGATTGCTAGGGGGTTATTCACTGATTCCTGTTCTCATGGACCAGCAGTCATTCCAGATGGTGTGAAGACGTCCTCATACTAGAGTTTAACTTGGACTCTCAGAGTAAGTTCCCAGAGACAGTCTGGGTGATAGACATGTGCCAACATGCCTAACTTTTATTAGATGAGACAGGAATGGCTCCAAACCAAGTGGATCTCAAACCATGATCCTCTTGCATCCAGCACACACTCTCTCTTGCTACAGTTGCTGGCTTAATAGGCATTTTACATTATTGCTTTTTCAGTTTCGATTTAGTTTAAATATTAGTTCATGAGGTAATTCTTTAAAAAACTTTTTTTTTGGTTAAGGTAATGTACAGAAGGATTACTGTTACATATGTAAGGCGATAAGTATATTTCTTATCATACTTATTACCTATTCCTTCATTTTTCTCCCACCTTCTCTCCCACTAAATCACCCCTGCCCTCCTGAATTGTACAGTTAACTCCCAACATATTTTATTGTGAATATCGCTATTGCAATTTTGTATGTGCTATATGTGCTTTGTAAGCCCTTTTTGGTGTTCCTTTTCATTTGTCAGTACTTGGTTCAAAGCAACAGTGATTTCCTAAAGTTTAGTGTTCATATCAGCATTTCTTACCTCTCATTCAAGGCTTTGCTATGGCACTTTGATTTATTTATTTCTATGGCTCATTTCCTTTGTTTCACAAATACAAGAATGGACAATTCCTCAAAAATTGCCAGAAAGACATTCAAACACAGAAGAGTGTATTCGTCTTTTTGATAGTGAATGTTTTCTTTTTCTAAAATCTAAGATGGGATTTTAAAAACATAACAAGTGTGGTTGGGAAGGCTTAAAAACAAGATACTAGAGAGAAAACAGGTCTCTAATGCCACAGATATTGGTAGTGCTTAATACTCAGAATATTAAACACTTGGTAAAACCATGAACAGATACTTCAATCTTTGTACAATTTGCAGAATCCTGAGTAGAACATCACTAGGCAGATCTCTTGGACTTTCCTAGTGTGGGAGCTCTGGTCTCATGCTTTCCTTCCTTCCCACCTAACAAAGCACAGATATCACCTCTGCTTCCCTGTCTAGAAGGGGTTGTACCACAAACTTTATTGATGCTCCTTTTATATTAGGCAAGAAGGCAGAATTCCCTCTACCTGTCTTCTTTATTCTCAGCTGGATCCTCATCGCCAGAATGCATGAATTGATTCTCCTATTTCAAATACCTTCTTTTCCTATTTGACAGATCATTATCTTTTTATATATAAAAATTAGGCAACTATATTTGTATACAAGACAAAGAGAACAGAAATCAAAAACAGGAGCAAAAGGAAATAAAAAAAAGGAAAAAAGAAGAACTGAAAATAGTACAATAATTCTTGTTTCTATTTCTTGGAGTTCATTTTGATAAGCATTATTTTACATGATCATCTGCACATAGCAGCTATTGAGCCCTTGTGATCCTCTCCTTTTTTCTCACTGTGTGAATGTTTAGAGTTCTGTCTAATTAACCACGTTCAAGTGTGATTATTTCCTTTTATGATCTATTTATGAGTTTTTCTGTTTCAGGGAGGGGAAGGAGGAACAGAAATGATGGTATAAAGGGTGAACCAATTCAGCAGTGATACTCACTACACACTATGTTGGAAATGAAATATATATAATTTGGGGGGAGGAGGGAAGGAAATCAGGAGGGTGAAAACTGGGGAAAATGAGGGAGGGTTCAAAAATAAATGTACTCATTACCTGCTTTATGGAACTGTAACCTTTCTGCACATCACATTTACAATAAAACTAAAAAAAATTAGTCAATTAATTTTGTAGGTTCCTCTGCTATTCCATAACAGAAGGGAGTTTCATTAATCCTGCTAGGACCCTTTGGGTCTGGAATGTTGCCTATGTGTTTATGCACTTTGGGAGGTGGAGCTTAATAAGAGGCCTTTAGATCATTGGAGATGTGATCTTGAAGGCAATATTGAGACTCTAGCACTTCTATCTTTTCCCTTTTGCTTCTTATTCCTGAGGTGAGCAAATTAGCTCTACCAGATACTTCTATTATTGTGTACTTCTTCCCATTAGAGATCTAAAACCAATGAGAGCCACCTGAAAGTAATCATGAGTCGATGTAAATCTTTTCAAAAGTTGGTATTCATTACAGAATGGAACTCTAGCTGATTCTAGAGCGTGCGCACGCGCACACACACACAGTACTGAAGTCTGAACTTAGGGTCACAAACATGGTATACAGGTGCTCTACCAACAGAGCTACATCCCAGTCCTGGACAATTTCTTTGTACATGTATAAGTAATAGGATCATGCTTCAAATTGTTTCTGAAGTAACATCTAATTACAAATCTTAAAAATATTCCAAAAAAGATGAAATGTCACTAATTCTAATAAGGTATTTCCCAAGAATGCCTTTCTGATTCATACAGTGTTACTTCTTTGTAGACTTTATGATGTTTACTTCTGCAAGTATAATTTCTGTGTGTATTGTTTAAAAGATGACAATTCAAAAAGATGTGTATTAACAATGTCCTGGTTTATAGGATCCAGTTCTGAATTCACCCTACTCCAAATAAAAAGTGGAAAGCTTTGGTAGAATTGGTCATGTATACCTAGCATAGGAGAGCATTAGAAGCAGGAACACGATATACATATTAGAAAGAGTGTCATAAGGATTCGGAATTTTGTGCTACCTTCTAACTGCTGGAAATTAAAAGGGAAAATTTGGACAGAGTTGTGAAAAGAAGGCTTAATCTCGACATTTTTTACTCAATATCAGCACGAATGCATACTAAAGATGTAAGTTCAAACAGAAATTCATATTAAGTATGAGCTGAAAGGGTATAAAATATGTTACTGATTATTCATGTAGTAAGAATATTCTTGTGTCTGGCCAAATAGTAGTAAATTATCTCTTATGTGCAGAACTGATTTAGCTATGAATAAAACACTTATATTGGTGAATCTTCTGAAATATTTTAAATAACATACACTACAAAACATTGCAATATCAAAGCAAAAACCACTTACTTGTCAAGAATTTTGTCATATTTGCTCCTGAAAATGCATGTCTAACATACATAAAACCTATAAATATCATTGATAATGCTATACAACTAATGCAAATTTATCATTAATAATCTTGATTGTAAATTATATATATATATGTGGTAGATATCATGTGGATAACGTTGTTATAGCAGCAAACTTCCCTATTCATGTGTTTTGTTCCAGTTTTTTTGTTGGGTTTTGGTTTTTATTTTTACTGATATTGTAGTTTGAATTCCGGGGCTTTGTGCTTGCTAAGCAGGTGCTTTATGACTGAGCTACTCTCTCATTTTTTTCCTGGATCTTTCTGAGACAGAGACTCACTTTTTGCCTGAGTGGACATTGACCCACAATCCTCCAAACTCAGCCTCTAAAGTAGCTAGGATTCTCGGCTTGCACCAGTGCTTCTGGCTTCCTTTCCAATCTTGTTTGCCATATGTTATATATAAGAAAAAAATTAGTTTGGATTTACTTCAGAATTCCTCAAAATAACAGAGATATTTGAATATTCTTGCTCAATGCATATGTGCTACAACTCAAAATATACGTAGATTCCTGGTACTATCACAAAAAATATAAGGAAATATGACTAATTTTTACTTGCTTTTCTTCAACATTTCTTTTATTGATATTTGTAGTAGTTTAGGTTGCTCTTACTGATTCATTAGAATACCTGAGTGAATAAAAAAAATGACCATAGGGGATCATTGGTGGAAATGTGTGCAGTAATCTTTTAGTATTTTCTGTTCTTCTAATTGTTCACTATGACAAAATACATATAGCATAAAATTACCATCTTAGCCATTTTGAATTTGTAGTTCAGCACTACAAATATACTCATGCAAAAATTGTCACCATCTATTTCCAGACTTCTTTTCATCTTGAACAACTGTACCTGTATGCTATTTAGACAATGGCTCCCCATCTTTCTTTCCCTTAGCTCAAGATAGCTGTCATCACAATTCTGTCTTTTGCTGTCTAAAACTATAAGAATCCCATTAGCTACTTGTACTTGCACTATGATGGTGAGAAAAAAATAAGTTTTAAGAACTTATTTAAATACTCTGCATATGTGAGTAGTCAAAGAAGGCTAAAGTACTCTCTATATTCTGATCACAAGGACAAAATTGGTATACATACTTCTACAATCCTTTTGATGATTCCTTCAGTTAAACAGTCTTGGGTGTCTTTATTCTGATAGGACAGATATCCCTTGCTGGGGTCCTGGTCTTTTGGTAACCACATGTGCAAATATAGCAGTGTACATTGACCTTTATCCTGGAGAATAGTAGAAATGGTCTTGAGACTTCAACAACTTCCACTCATACTCTTAATTTCCTTCATTTCATGATGATCTCAGTTATACAAAAACATAATCCCCCTTTCGCTTTTTTTGTTCTTCCTCTCTGTCTCTACACACCTCCATCTTGTATGGGCTCGCAGTTTTCTCTTCCCCCAATAAGTTGTTCTCTGTCTGAAAAAAATCATAATCCCTCATGTATTCTTTTTTGTGACACACAGTACTGAAAACAGCCCAACAGTAGTCCTAGGTTCTTATTTAATATATCCAGTATTATCCAGTGAAAAGTATTGCTTCATTGAAATTAAGCAGTGAACACAGAGTCCTAGAAATGTGAAGCTACTGGGTGAACAGGTGAACAGTATTGTCTGTACTGCTACCCCTAGAGCAAAGAAGCAGAAACAACTACATACATTGCTTATTGATTAAGAAAATAACAAATCCTACAAATAGTATTTTAATAATAGGCTTTCAGTTATCACTATAACTTGTACTTAAACAGAGTATTACACTGTGTTGGTAGCCCAGATACATATATACATATAATGTATTCCCATTACATTCATCTCCCATCACCCTCTCCTTTCCTCCTTTCTCTCCAATTTATCTCATACATGTGATAAGCAATCAATGTCTTATAATCATGTATTTTTTTTTCACCATCACCACTACTACTACAATAGCTCATCTGAATTAGAGAAAGTTGAGCTGAAGGCCTTGAATCACTTGTCTTAAAGTGTTAAGGCAGAATGAAAGCAACCATCAAGCCTTTAATCACATACTAAAACATTGTAATGAGTCTAAACTCAAAGGCACTTTGGTTCCACTTTGTTCCATGGACCAGAACATTGGCTGAGGGTCAGGTAGATCAGTATGGATGTGGTAGTCATCTCATTATTGAAGACATTCCTCAAAGATTTCAGCAGATTTATAAACACCAAATTAGGAGAAGACATGAGGGAAATGCAATGAATGGAGAAGAAATGAATCAGAGAGGTGAGTAGGGGGGAAAGAGTGTCTATGGCAGTAGAGGTTATGATAATACCTCTATTAATAGTAATAGAAGTACGACTATGTCAAAAAGAGAATAAAAGTAGAAGTTCAATTTCAGCTGACAGATGCAGGAAAAATTTGGCACAGCTGTAAATATCCATCAAAGACCATAAAAATGTATTAAGGTTCAGGTGTGGTGGCATATGCCTCATAGTTCCAGCCGCATGAGAGCTGCAAGTTGAGGATGGATGCTGGCCATGGGAAAAAGCAACTGAAAAATGAGGTGAAATGAAGAAATGAGAATGTGGCTTCTAGTTATGTGATTTTTTTTCAGGCCATAGAATAATCAATCACAAAACATTTACTTGGCAAACATCACAGAGAAAACTAACTTTTCATTCTCCAGATTTTGTGTACATCCAGTGCATTGTAGTCTGAGATAAGCTGCCATCAGGAGCTCAGCCCTACCCATTCTACTTGCCAATTTACCCTCTGTCTGCACTCATATTCTTAGCAATTTCATTCCTGCCTAAAAGTTTTAGTCTGAAGGCCTCAGGAGAGACCTTTTGAGTATTCTACTCTATAGAGAAGGAAACCTGAGCCCCTACCCTCCCACATCTGACTCAAGACTTTTCCATTCCTAGCATTTCCCTTGTGTCCTCTCTTACCTTGAATCTGTTAACATCTCTGAGGAAAGTCTTTAATAGTTAGATGACTCCCACATCCATACTGACCTACTTGACTTCAGCCAGTGTGCTGGTCCATAGGACAAAGTGGAGCCAAGTTGCCTTTGGGTTTAGACTCAGTTATAATGCTTTAGTGATTAAAGGCTTGATGGTTGCTGTCATTCTGACTTAACACTTTAAGTCAAATGCTTTAAGGTCTGAAGCTCAACTATCTTACCTTTTTTCAGCTGAGCTGTTGAAATTATCTCTAAAGAAATGTGATATATTTCAGAAATTATCTTGTGCATTTTATTAAAAAATTTACCAATGGGGAAATCAGCTTAATAATTTATGGGCTGGAAAACTAGAACTTGAGAATTGGCTTGACAAAACTAAAATCTAGGCTTTCCTATTCTAAATCTCAAGCTGTTTCAATGAAAGCACAACATTTTAAGTTTGAAATTTTTACTTTCTCAGTCATTGGGTATCTATTTTTCCTCAAAATTCTTAAGTTTTATATGGCCCCTAGCTTGTCATAGTATATTGTTTGGGTATAATCCTCATGATAATCATCGCTGAGTTAAGAATATACTCAATTTGTTCAAAGGTCAGGATAGAGGTTAGCATTTTAGAAGTAACAAATGAGTACAGGAGAAGTAGGAAATGAACTGGGAGGTCACTCAGTACAATATTTATCAGCATTTATAGCTGAATAGTCAACACATGGTTTTCAGTGGTTCCTTTATGTGACTTCATTTCCAGACTAAATTCATTGAAAAAAGACACTATACTTTGCTTCCTTCAAACTTCTCAGTACCTTCTGAAATTGTACGTACTTTACAGAATATATAGGTATGAATATAGAGATGTCTTTTATTGAAATTTCCTCTAAGTCTTGTAATTCAAAAATAAGTGACTTCATAAAATATCTGTAATCTGAATCTCATTAAAGCACAATAGGGATTCTTCTGAAATCTAAAAAGAAATGGCACAATGTCTTTTAGTTCAAAGAAGTCATTGATAGAACTAAGTGAGATATTGACATTTGGAAAATTTCCCTTATATTTGCTATATGTATTTCATTTAACTTGCAATTGCTTTGTAAAATGATGTCATAAATATACAAACACTGACAAAAAGCCTATGCTGTAAAATTGATAAAGTACTATACATTGTGGAAATTTATTGCCCTCTATCCTAGAGTGCTAAATGAAAAATTTTGTTTCAATAGTTATTTGTATTTGATCAGTAAAATGGTTGGGAATAAACATGACATGCTGAACATGTTATACATTTTTAATAAAGAAAGACTCTAAAAGTCAATAATAATTTACAGTATATATAAGCATTACTACCATGAGTCTTGTGAAATCTTCACTTACACCATGATTGTTTACTATAAAACAATTGAGCACCAGTCATTTTCATCTTCTCTTTTATGGATTATGGCAAATAAATTTCTAGATATGAAATAGCATTGAGAGTATACTGTTGCTGTATATTCACATCAGCTAAAAAATCCTGGAGACCAAAAATCCAGGTAGGTTAGAAAAAGTAAAGATTCATTCCCTAAATAACATCACAGGCAGTCCAGGAATCCAAATTTTCCACTAAATAAATAGATAGATAAAAACAGAATAGAAACAAGTATATCCAAATTATAAATAGCATCAGAAACTGCAGAAAATCAGTATCAATGTGATGAGAACAGCTGAAATATGCAGTGAACACCTGAACATGGCTTAAAAATGGTTTATCTCAGAACATAGGTGCAAGCCAAAAATGGATGGTGATACCCAGGAGGGCAGATCTACAAGTAGTGCACTCATTTATTTACTCTAAGCAAAAGGGGAAGTGTGTGTGTGTGTGTGTGTGTGTGTGCGTGTGTGTGTGTGGTTTATATGTTCATAGAGAAATGAATGCATAGCTAGTCTGCTCATCTAGTTGGAGACATGAAAGGAAAAAGGATTAGATCAATAATAAGGAACACAGGGATAGAGGCATGGATTAGACTTAAAGGAATTAGCACAAAGAGGAAAAATTTCACAATACTTGTTCACACTTCTTTGAAACAGTCACTGGAGAAGTAGACAAAATACCTTGACCAGTTAACATTATTCATTACATCTCTAACTTCCCTAGAACTGGAGTGGAACAGTGGCAGAGACAGAAGCCTCACCTGGACACAATATCATGGACTCTTATTTTCAAGGCCTATCTAGCTACATCTGTCCCCGAAGACTCAAGTTACCGGCAACAAAGACCAACACTGAGCTTCTGACATGATAAAAAAAAATTCCAGTAGAATAACTGGCCATATGGAAATAAAGCACATTGAAATTAGATTCTCCTGTTTGAGAAATTTGTAGAGACCCAATAAGGTGATGTGGGGCATTTTAAAATGCCTATGCTGAGAAAAAATATTATATGGGCCAACTAAGGAAATGATGTGCTTGTTTGAATTTTGGAGTTATGGTGCATCTTATTTGGGCAAGTTATTTACACTCTTACAACTATTTATCTAAGAAATTCCAGTCCTTAGTTTCATCTACAGCAGAAGAAAGAACTTTAATAGATCCAGGTTACTCATGCCAGTTTTCAGGTGCCTGATAAAAAGTATTGGGCACTGAGTATCAACTTGCCAAGACATTTTTGCGTACCAAATCATAGAGTCAGGATTTGGGTTACAAGCTGTTCCATTCACCATGGATAACTATTCTTTCTAAAGATGAAGTTAAATAGTTTTTGTATTATTACTGAATCTTACTCCTGGCTTGCTAATGAGAGATGCTAAACCATAGAGGTAGTGCATTAATATTTCACTTGAAATGTGCCTTATGATCTACCACATCATAAAGTGAGTGTGCACAGGAACTTCCCATAATCAAACGAAAGCAGCATGGATGAGACAGGTCTAATTAAGTTGTATAAATACATGATAGAAACAACCATAGCCCACACTCATACCACCTGCTCTTTTTCTTAACTTGCAACTGTTATATCAAGGAGGAAGTTCCTACAGCTAATGACTAAAGAAAATTAAACATAGACTAGCAGCAGCTCAGTTCTATATTCCCACAAGGGAGTCCTTGAAGGAAAGTAGTAATATAAAGTTTTCCCAGTAGGTCTAATTATTTTAATTAGTACATTTTCATTTTTATAGCAGTTTTAGGTTTATGGAATATTGAAGAGAAAGCTCAGAGAATTTCTACTTATTTCACTCTTCCAACTCCTCACCAACTCCCATAGTGGTCCTATTATTAAAACTATGCATTCATGTGGTACATTAGTGTAAATATACAAGCACTAACACATTACTATTATTATTACTATCATCATTAAAGTCCATGATTATACTACAATCGACTCTTTGTTATACACCTCTATGATTTTGATAAATGTATACCATGTTCCATTATTGTAGTATTATACAGAAAATTTTCACTATCTTGAAAATCCCCCATTCTTTTCAACCCCTTAACTTCTGACAACCATGGGTATTTTACTATCTCTACAGTTTTCCTTTTCCAAATGTCATTTAATTGGAATTAGACACTATGTATGTTGTCCTTTTGAACTGATTTTTTTAGCTAAGCAGTATTTTTCAGTGGTGGAACTAGAAAGGTAAGCCACCAGATGTGCAGTTGGTCCACTAATACCATAAACCCAGCCATGCACTGGTGGCTCACATCTGTATTCTGAGCTAATCAGGAGCCAGAGATCTGAGGATCACAATTCAAAGCCAGCCCAGACAGAAAAGTCTTCATGAGACTTTTTTCTCCAACTAACAACTCAAAAAATAAAGAAAGAAAAAGAGAGAAAGAGAGAGAAAGGAAAGAAGGAAGGAAGGAAAGAAAAAGGAAGGGAGGGAGGGAGGGAGGACCGGAAATGGAACTGTGGTGCATGGTGGTAGAGCGCTAGCCTTGAGTAAAGAGCTCAAGGACAGTGCCCAGGTGGAGTTCAAGCCCCATGACCACCACCACCAGCAACAACCACAAAAACATAAGCCCAAAGTTATAGACACGGATAAGCCTTTAGTCTCTTACTGCAATGTGTACAGAAGAGGTTAAACAGGAAAATGTATAAGTTCCCTTAATGTCCCATTTCCCTTGTGGAATGATGCTGGACCAAGGACAGATATATCTGTGCAGATGGGAGCTCATCTCTCTGCCAAGGCTTTCCTGAACAAAAGACTCCTGCTGTTTTATGGGCCTAGTGGGGAGGGCAGGGAGAAGAAAAGAGATTAAGAATGGAAAAATACTGAAAACTGAGTCAGAATGGAGAACTCTCTTCAAGCACCCTCTCTCTCCACTAAGAAGATCAAAGGCAAAGGCAAAGGCATCCAAAAGCATTTGGACTAAAAATAAAGATGTATATAAGAACAGACCAGTTGGTTGGGGTGGAGGGCCACAAGGCTATTATTTCTTTTAGCTTCAGTATCAGGTGTGCTGTGCAGAGGGAAGCTTCACCAAGAGGCCTGCCAAGTAAGGTTGTTGAATTGTTTATGAGGGTAAATACTGACATAGAGTAGCAACCATTCTCGCCTCAACTGGAACCCTCAATATGCACTTAGAGCTCCTAAAGTCTTTTCTTGGTCTGGGAACTCAGTTCCTTTCTTTCCAGAGTAGTATTCCATTATATTCCATGACATGGGCAGACCAGACTCATTTGCCTTTTGCATGGTGGTACTGAGGTTTGGGGCTTGCTAAGCAAGTTCTATGGCATGTGTATCGTATCTACAGCCTTTTTTATTTTATTTATTTATTTATTTATTATTTTTTTTTATTTTTTTTTTCCAGTCCTGGGCCTTGAACTCAGGGACTGAGCACTGTTCCTGGCTTCTTTTTGCTCAAGGCTAGCACTCTGCCACTTGAGCCACAGCACCCCTTGTGGCTGTTTTCTGTATCCATGGTGCTGGGGAATCAAACCTAGGGCTTCATGTATGGGAGCCAAGCTCTCTTGCCACTAGGCCATATCCCCAGCCCCTACAGCCTTTAAATGTTTTTTTAAGAGAATATCTTGGCCTGCTCTTATTTTGTACGGAATATTTGTCAGTAGTACCAATTTGGCAGTCAGAAACTTAGGCAAGACAAGCAGTTATTGTAGACTCTGGCAGTTATGGTAGGCTATGATTGTTATTGTAGACCATCATTAGCCATTGAAGTTATTGTCGGCTGTGGTCCTTTATTGTAGGATATGATATTTGATGAGAATTAGCTTTGCATTTCAGTACTTAAGTTGTCACACATCAGTGAACAATATGTCTAAATCACCTAAAGAAAAGAAAATGTAGCCAGGTGCCAGTGTCTTATACCTGTAATCCTAGCTACTCAGGAGGCCAAGATCTGAGAATCGTGGGTCGAAGTCAGCCCAAGCAGAAAAGTCCCCATAAAACTCTTATCTCCAATAAGCTGCTCAAAAAGCCAGAAGTGATACTGTGGCTCAAGTGGTAGAGAGCTAGCCTTGAGCACAAAGAGGCTCAGGGACAGTGCCCAGCCCCTGAGTTCAAAACCCAGTACTGGAAAAAATGAAAAGGGAAGAAAAGAAAGTATGTATTTTCTGTTGACAAGATGATTGTATTCTTTGAGTGTCAGAAAGAAGTATTGATTGCATTCTGCTTGTCAGGGTCATACTTTGATGTCTTTAGTTGGAAATTAAATTATATTTTTAAAAGTTGTACATGGATGCCAAATGGGCAAGGAGAAGTCTTGAGTGGGGAATGTATTAGGTTATGTTTGCAAAGACAGAATTATATTTCCCAGGATTTTTTTTCTTTTCTCCTCTTTGCATGAGTTTGGGGAAGCACAGAGCTTTATTTCTTTGACTCCAAAGTCATAGCAATCACATGTGACATTGGTGCAGTTCTCAGACATTATCATGGAACTGTGGACTCACTGAGCAGCAAGGGAACAGCAGCTGATCTGTAGCCATGGCAGCTCTTCAGGGTGCCCTTCGTTCGCCTCTGCCTCCTGGGATTGGTGCATGCTCAATAGCACACAGAGATCTGGTGGTGCAGATCTGGAGGCTCGTGGATATTCCTACTCCTTCCTTTCTTTAGGTGGCAATTTGTTCTTGACTCCGTTACTTACAAATCTAACCTGACTGATATCTATCTGTCCATGCCCAACATACATGCAGAAATTATAGTCTCACAGAGAGTTTCCAAAATTGTTTTCAAAATTCCTGAGTAAAAGTATAATACTCTGTAATTTGATAGCACTCTTAGAAGTTCTTTTTTCTTAGATTGAATCCCAAGTGTCACACATTTATTTAAAAATTGTTCTCTCTCTTCCCACCTCTCTTTTCATCACCTCTCCTCTCTCCTTTCTTCTCTCTTCTGTATTTCCTCTCTCTCCTCCCACTTCTCTCTTTTTTCTCCTCTGCTCTGCATTACATTGCTCAATTCCATTAAACTCTTCTCCTTCCACTGAAGCTACATCTAATTTGTTTATATTTTTATTTCAACATGTCTTTTCTGAAGACTATAAACACGAGACTTTTCCATATTGCTAGGATTCCCTGTAACATATATATATATATATATATATATAGTGAATGAATTATTG
This sequence comes from Perognathus longimembris pacificus, assembly GCF_023159225.1. Lineage (NCBI taxonomy): Eukaryota > Metazoa > Chordata > Mammalia > Rodentia > Heteromyidae > Perognathus > Perognathus longimembris. The sequence continues at coordinate 55,608,651 of NC_063165.1, forward strand.
CTATCATCATATACATTGGGTATTACTGTTCTCATCCATTCTTTTATCTGTTGCTTTTAGTTTCTATCTATGAGATAGATCATGTGACACTTGTTTTTCTGTTCTGACTTAAATTTGCTAATCATGATGTCCTGGAGTTGCACCCATTTTGTCACTGATGACAAGATTTAATTTTCTTCATGAGTGAAAAATAGTACAATGAATATATGCCACATTTTCTATATCTCTTTATCTGTTAATGGCTGATTCCATACTCTAGCTCCTATGAATAGTACCTTTAAAGGATGTGTGTGTAGGTCATTTCCTTTTTCTGTTGACTTTACTTTTTCCCAGCAAATCCAGGAGTATGTTAGTTAGATAATACAATAGTTTTCTTTGCTACTTTTTTGTTCTTGGTGGTTGTGGTGTTATTTTGCCTCCAGCCCAACATTTTACTGAATAATTAGAGTCTGATGGACATTTCTGCCCAATTATCTTGAACCATGAACCTCTGATCTCTGCCTTCTGAGTAACTAGGATTATTGGCAAAAACTACAGGGGGCTGGATAGTTTCACATTTTTTCAGAATTTGCAGCCTTTTATTTTTCTATAGTGGTGGGGCTAATTCAGGTGCCCACGATGAGTAAATAACAGTCCATCTAGTGCCACATTCTTGCCAACGTTTGTTTTATTCTTTTATTAATAGACATCCTAACTGGAGTCAGATAGTATCTTATTGTAGTTTTGATTTGCCTTTCACTAAATGTTTAATATGCTGAATACTTTTATATATTTATTGACTATTTGTATTTCTCCTTTTGAGAAATATCTATTCAGATATTAGATTTCCACTCTAAATTTTTTTTCATTTATTGTCAAAGTGATATACAAAGGGACAGTTTCATATGTAAGTCAGTGTGTACATTCCTTACACTTGTTCTTTTCCCTCATTTTCCCCCTATCTTTCCCTTCCCATTTCTCTGTCCCCCCATGAGTTGTACAGTTGGTTTAGTGTTTTGTAAGTATTGCTGCTGCATAGGTTTGTCTTTTTATCCTCAGCCTCTTGATTTTTGTTTTCCCTCTCCCTTCCGTAGTTACAATACTATACAGTATCCAGGATACTAAAATCATTTACACTGATATAAGGGGTTGTTTTATTTTTATTATAAAGATTTTTATAACTACTTTATTTGCTCTGGATATTAACCTTCTGTCAAATGAATAATCAGCAAATATTTTCTTTCATTCTCTAGATTCCCTCCCCACTTTGTTGATTATTTCATTTGCCTTGCAGAAGCTTTGTAACTTGATGTAACACCATTTATGCTATTGTGTTCTCTGTGTTTTGCTATTATATCCAAGAAGTCATTGTCTGCCTAATATCTTAAGGCATTTATAGCTATACCCTTTCTTCTACCAGAAGCACAGATATCTTTCTCTCACCCTCATGGTAAACATCAAGTAAGGCTCCTGGAAATAAAATTCATGATCTTTTGCTACTTTTTTGGTTTCTTTGTTTCTTTTGTTTTCTCTTAAATTTGTCCTCATTGAGGCTTCAGAAATTTGGTAGTTATGGACTATGCTTTCCAACGCAGACACGAGTTTCCACCATTTTCTGCTCCAGGCTTTGTCTTCATCATTTTTTTTTCCCGCCAGACCTGGGGCTTGAACTCAGGGCCAGAGCACTGTTCCTGGCTTCTTTTTGCTCAAGGCTAGCACTCTACCTCTTGAGCCACAGTGCCACTTCCAGCTCTTTTTCTATATATGTGGTGCTAAGGAATCGAACCCAGGGCTTCACCATATACGAAGCAAACACTTTACCACTAGGCCATATTCCCAGCCTGTCGTCATCAAATTTTAAGCCATCCACCCGCCTGTCCTTATTATGCACCCTTCTTTCTCTGACAGATTGATTAAACGTTGTTGATTCTCAGCTTATTTGAACTCGGTGTTTGTGAACTGGAAACTTTTCTGTTTCCTTAAATGTCAACTCAGAAGCATGATTGCTAGGAACAATTGTACACCCACTTTTTAAACCAATTTTTCAAACTTATTATGATGGATGATTTTAAGTATCAACTTGCTTAGAACATGATACATAGTTTTGAAACTATTTTACTTTGGAGTCTAGTTCACATTAAAGTCTGTACACATGGAGGGAAGCAGGTTTTTCTCCACAATGTGGATGGTCTTTACCCATTTGACTAAAGGCATTAGGAAGAAAACCGGAAATAATAGAGAAAAGGGATTTTGTCTGAAGAGTTTCTTCAGATGCAAGCTGAAACACCGATTTTTTTTCTGGGTCTTCAGCCAGTTGGTGAATAGAATCTAATATAATAAAATCAAATCTAAAATCTCTTTCTCTACATTCTCTCTTTTTCTATTTCTATTCTATTTCTATTCTATTTTGGCAAGGGGGTGGGAAGGGAGTCCTAAACACTTACCCATGTCTATTTTTTCTCCACAAAAGTAACTCCCCCAGAATGTATGCACTTGTTCTTGCTATATCCTGCTTGCCATTCTCTAACAAATCCAGTCTTTGATACTAACTAGTAACCCATACCTAGCACTAGAACCAATATTCTTTCAAGTAGGGAGTTTCTCTGTGTTTTTGCAAAATAGTTTATTAGATAATTTTTTGGCAAATTTAAACTTTTTGGGCTTTCTTGAATAAGTATTTGAGGAGGGAGACTGTAGGAATTTTTACTAATCATTCTTGTCAAAAGGTAACAGCTTTTCTAGAACAGCTATACTCTATAATATGTAAAATACAGTTTAATCAAGCTTTAGAAGTTTTTTCTGCCTGCATTCATTTTGATTTGTGAATAATGACAATGCTTCTTATAAGCAAGTAGGTCAATGAGGTTAGAGTGAAAAAATTCCAAAGTAATATTATATACATGCAAAATGCAGGTCAAAGTATATTAAATTCAAAGAGAATTGACAAACTTGCTGGCAATTCCTTGAATTTTAGGAGGAGAAGGGTATGCAGATAATAACAAGGTATAAATAGCTTGATTCATCAACAAAAGAGTCCGTAGCCATTTTGAAAATAATTTCAAAACAGAAACTTATGGTGGGGAAAATCATACTGGAAAACCATACTGGAATACGTGGCCAAGTTAGATTCCTGTGCATTACCAAAACCATTAATCTACTTGGAGTTATCCTTTTTTTAGAACAGAAATGATTTTATCTCTACATTAAGGAAATACAAATTAGCAGGTAACTTCTCAGAATCTATTCTTATTTAGGGACAAGTCTCTAGAAAATTAATTCCTGAGCAGTCTGTTAGTATTCAATATTATAATAGATTCAGTCCATCTTTGCTATGTTTCTAAATTTTGGATTATCTTTTTTTTTTTCTGTAGGGTAACTTTTTAGTGGTCATGTAAAACAACTACATTTACTTCTGTCTTTTCTTTTCAATCCCTCCTACATTATTATTTTAAATATTTAATTAAAGAATAGGCAAAATGAATCTCTAAATCATAAATAGAATAGCTAGTTTATCTTCCATAAACCTGAAAACTTAATACAAGGTTTTTTTCTTATTATACCTTATTTTTTAATAAAAATTTGTGGACTAAAATCTTTCCATTATTTCATTACTTCTTTCTTACAATTACCCAGAGATCAAGGTTATATTTCCTGCAACTCAGGCATCCTTGACTCTTCTACAGCTTTTGTATCCTTAAAGTTGTTTTATATTTAAATAATTTAGAGAATTTATTGTAAGAGGAAGCTGATTATACTAAAAACTATGTTTTATATCTTACTTTCCCCTCCCATTGCCTTTTAGAAGATGTGAATGAAAATTGTATTTGCATACTTAATATTTATGTACAATGCAAGATACAGAGGCAACTCTTGTTCTATGGCCAACTTTATTGTAGGAGACAATCGACACTCTTTAGTAACCTTAAAGAGAGCATGGTGCTGCTAATGGCAACTAATGTCAGGAGTGCATCAGTTTACCAATGCTTCTCCATTCCCATCTCACTTGATCCCAATGCTTCTCTGTTCCCATCTCACTTGATCCCAGTCAGTCTTTCCCAAAACTCTGGCAGGTGAACTAGGAAGATTAAGTATGTATTACTTTATTAGTAAACTCTAGATCCACTATCTAGATTTCTCTGAATCCAAATTTTATTCTTTTTCTGCTATGTCAAGCTGAATGGAAATACTTTTCAAACTTCAAGCACCTGTCCAAGTGTGCAGTTAATAACACTAGATTCATTGTTTCTGTCTCCTTACCATTTCTATCTCTGTACAAAGATGTATCTTCATTCACCCAGCAGAGAGAAGTTATACAAATCCCGTTTGCATGGGTAGAAGCTATCTGCGGTGAAAAGTAAAGTTTCTTAGTAGAATAGCAGAGCCTTTGTGGCTAGTTTAAAGATAATTAAAAAACAAAATGAAAGAAAAAAGTCAAGGTTTTCCCCTTACTTATCAAATAATTTAATTGCACCTTCTCGTTTATGAAACCATTACTGAAAGTGCAAACCTTGATTGGCCTGAAATGCTGCTAATAGCTGGATCACATTAGGTAAGAAGTCTAAAGACTCCAAAGATGACTCATAGAGTCCTGGAGAGACCCTTGTGTGGAAGAGGCTGTTTGCAGGAGGCAGCTGAAGGTGCCCAACTTTAAAAGATTTATAGTGGATTACGTAATTTCTGAGTAATTTAATAGGCTACATAAAGGAGAAATGAAAGCTGTTTGAATAGTAAAACCTAGCCAAGGAAACCAACAAATACAAAGCAAGCCCATTCTGAATTGCAATTGCCCTTGTAATCATTGCCATCTTCAACGGCAGAACAATTTTGACTCTGTGAAAATGAGGATCTAACATGTTCTCCAAATACTGTGTTCTAAATCCCGTCTTTAGCCTGGCATTTACTGCTGGGTTTACCATAGGCTACCAGCTGTTCTCTACTATAGAGAACATAGCCAAGACTCAGTTGGAAATAATCAAAGACTAAAATCCTCCCTTTTGAGAATGAGTGAGAATCAAGAAGACATCAAAGAGCTATTGTGAATCAATAAAATGGATAGTTCAGAACAAAAAACTGGATTTTTATCTTCCTTCTCTCAAGACTGTATTAAATGGTATTTAATAACTTGTGAAATATTTGCAAGTATAAAAGGGAGCTAATATTTAAATTAGATAAATAAGAAAATTCTGTCTTAATGTTTATGCAAGAAAAGCTAAATTTCTGACTTTTCAGATTTTAAAGTGTTGTGTGAGCATGGTCCAGCAATAAATCATACAACTCCATACAACTCTTTTTTTTTCCCCTCACTACTGTATCTTTTTTTTCCCTTGTTCTCACCTTCCTTCTACTTCAGACTTTCTGAACTATTTATTATGACACTGACAACTTGAAATGTATGATGCGGATTGGCCTATAACCTTGGGAGCAAATGTATAGACACATAAAATTATATAAGGGACTCAGTTTATGAGTCCCTAAAATTCAATCCTTTCAGCCCAAATAAAGAAATTTACTGTTCCTAGGATGTTCTTTTATCCTTTGACTGTCAAACTGTAATTCATATTTCAGGACCTAAGGTGAATGTGTCACCCTTGAATAGTCTTCACGTATTCCATCTTGCTATATAAGCTGACATTTTATTATTTTTTCCTATGCTCATATCTCTCTTATAACCATTTATTAATTTCCTTAACATTTTTTCTGCTGTCACTACTTATTAAGAAGAAATCATAAAATTAAACTGACCAAAACAATTCCTACTCTTAAGGAGCTGTGATGTCACCAACGGAACTCAAGTAGTGCAATCATTTGAGAGAGGAGATAATTGATATGTACCAAATGCAACAGGAATACACAAAAGGATACCCAGCATTTGTTATAAATATAACTAAGATTACTTATTTTGTAGAGTCTTGTAATTCACCAAAAACTTCGTCATTGAAAATCACCAACATTGGTCATCCTCATTATTATTGCTTCTAATTATATTTCATAGTTTTTAGAATTCAGAGAGGTAAAGGAAGAACAATACAGCAAATAATGACATTAGAATAAAGTCTTTTTACTCCAAAGGCAATATTTTTTTCCCATACTGTGCTACTTTTTTTCTATTGGCTTAAGTTAGCAAAAATAAGTTTTATGTCCATTTCCCTCTTAAATTGTAATGTTTAGATTAAGACAAACATGTTTTTTCAACTTACATTTGTTCATACTCGTGATTTCAAATGAAAGAAAAACTATCTTATATATGTGGTTGGTACTCAGTAATATTTGTGTCAAATTTTCCAAATTGTGTTTTACCTAATGTATTGATTCAATCTCTGCAGAGGCACGGTGTGAAACTTACTTTATGAAGTTTCTAAAATGTGGCAAGCACTAAAGTAGTCTTGGTACTACACATTATCTTCATTTTCACATGAAACCTGAAAAGTAGATACGTATATTTCCATTGAACATAGGGAAACTAACATTGAAAAAGCTAAGTAAATGCTTGATGGTATCTTTACAAATGGCTATGCAAGGAAGCATATATTAGGTGAAAGATACCTGATGCACCTTTCCTATCCCATAGTGATTGATTAATTATGTTGCTTCATAGTGTTGAAGGTAATGTAAATATTAACTAAGAAATGATAAAGAGTGCAGATTAAATTTATCTAACAAATGTTTTGGCAAATGTATGCTTAATGTTACTATGTGCCAGGCACTCTTCAATGTAATATGAAGATATACATGAGTAAATGATGCACTTCTTTCCATCATGGAGTTCCATTTTAATAACGAACCAAGTAATAAACATTTGTGTATACATATCAACATATAAATGCATACATGTATTCATAAACATATATACATATATGTAAATATGCACAGCATGTTTTTATCCTGAAGGCAAAGACATGAGGAAAGTAAGACACAGAAGTATACAGGGAAGAAGTAAACATTTGGGGCTGGGAATATGGCCTAGTGGCAAGAGCACTTGCCTGGTATACATGAAGCCCTGGGTTCAATTCCCCAGCACCACATATATAGAAAATGGCCAAAAGTGGTGCTGTGGCTCAAGTGGCAGAGTGCTAGCCTTGAGCAAAAAGAAGCCAGGGATGGTGCTCAGGCCCCGAGTCCAAGGCCCAGGACTGGCAAAAAAAAAAAAAAAAAAAAAAGAAGTAACCATTTAAAAGATGAAATCTTAGTAAACATTAATAATGAAAGCATGAGTCATACAAACACCCAGAGAAGAGCGATCCCAACAAAGAGGACAAGTGGTGATATCATATGACTATAAATGAGTCAAAAAAGTTGGAGTAGAAGGGACATCTATAGGTAAGATGGGCAAAAATAGGTGCTAAAAACGCCCAAGAAGTCTATAGGACATTTCAAAGCCTTCGGTATTTTGTTTTTGTTTCACGTTTTATTTTCTATACACTGAAACTTAATATTATTCTTTTATACAAAAAATGGAAGCTAAATTGTAGGAGTTGATTTCCTGAATTGAATATTTTCCTCACTATTAAATGCTGAAAAGAAATGTAAAGGAGTATTACATACAAACATGAGGCTGAGATTACTCTATTAAAAAGTAGATATTTATTTCTCATACTTTGCGGGGAGGTAGATAAGGCAACAACATGGTTAAGGTTGGGAGCAGATCTTCTACTGGCTTAGAGTGGTCATTTTTTGATGTTTTCATGTGGCAGAGAAAATAGGCTTTCTAATATCTCCTTGACAAGAACACTATGCATACAATTAGTTAAAAGTCTACTCTAATCATTTCCCTGAAATATGGCTTCGTTGTATTAGCTGTTAGGGATTTAACATATGAATATTGGAAGGACACAACTCAGTCATTGTGAAGAACAAGCCACAGACTCATTAAGACACCATTCCATTTCTTTAAAAATGGTACAACGGTACAATATCATTCTAATGAGTAAAATCCACATTTTCTCAATCCATTCATCCACTGAGGGGCAGCTGGGCTATAGTGAATGGTCATAAACACAGTTGTGCTGGTGGCTTCACTATATCCTGGTTTGTAATTTTTTGTGTAAATACCCAGAAGAGAAATTGCTGGATCATAGGGTAGTCTATTTTTAAACTTTTTGAGAACCTCCACACTATTTTCCAGAGTTTATATTCCCATCAGCAGTGTACAAGGGTTCCCTTTTGGCTGCATCCTCACCAGCATCTGTTATCATTTACTTTCATGATAATGGTGATTCTAACTGTGGTGAGGTACAATCTCAATTTTTTAATTTGCATTTCTTTGAAGAAAATGATGATGAGCAAGTTCTCCATATCTCTATTGGCCATTTTTACTTCTTCAGAATAGACTGTCTAGTTGATTATTCCATTTATTAATTGAGTTGTTGGTTTTCTGAGTGCTTATTTTTTTAAGTTCTATGTATATTCTGAATATTAGGCCATTGTCTGATGTATAGTTTGCAAAAATCTCCAATTTTGTAGGTGTTTGGGGGGTTTTGTTGTTGTTATTACCTTGTTGGCTAATTCCTTTGCTATGCAAAAGGTTTAAGTTCAATGCAGTCCTATTTTATCAAGTCTTTCTTTGATTTGCTATGCTTCTGGATTAAGAAAGTTTCTACCTGTTCCCAGGAGCCCTAGTATTTCCCTTACTTTCCTGTAATAGTTTCATTACAGGATTCAGGTCATACTATGGTATAATTCATTTTTAATTGATGTTGGTGCAAGGTGATAAAAAGGATGTAGTAAGTGAAATTAAGTCAGGGCCAGAGAGATAAAAAAGTCACATTTTCCCCTATATGTGGATGGTAAATTTAGCTTACAAACTCATAAATAAATACATTGGGTATAATGCAAGTGTCTACAAATGTATTAGCTGAAATATGGTAAAATCAGTGGAAATCTCAAATAGTGTAGAAAGCCTAAATCAAAGTTTAGCAAAAATAAAACACCAGGAAGTGGGTACCCAAAAGGGATGCGTTGGAGCCCAGGGGAAAGAAGTAGGCAAATGACAAAGAGGAGAAAAATTCAAATAAGAATATCATGTACCAAAATCAAATACAGTTGACAACAGAGGCTAAACCATAAGGAGGATAAACAAAAGAAAAAAGAAATAATTTCACGTAGTACATTAAAAAAAAACAACAACAATGATAAAGCTGGGTATTGTATATATGTTTGTCTGAATCAGGGAAGGGAAGGGGAACATCAAGTTGGTGAGATAAAAGGGTAAAAAGTGAACCAATGCAACAGCAATACTTAGAAGACAGTATGTATATACATGTATTGGAACAGGGAAGGGAAAGGGAATACCAAAATCAAGAGACAAAGGATAAAAAGACAAACAATTCCAAAGCAGTACGTACAAAACCACTTGGTGTAAACCAAATGTACAACTCACAGTGGTGAGAGGGAAAAGGGAAGGGGGGGGGGTGGAAATGAGGGAGGAGGTAACAAGTTGAACAAGATATATACTCACTGCCTTACATATGAAACTGTAATTCCTCTGTACTTCACTTTGACAATAAAGGGGAAAAATGAGTTCCAAGAAATGAAAACAAAACAAAACACAACAGACAGTATGTTGTAACCTAACCATACAACTCAAGTATGTGTGAAGGGGAGGGGATTGGCAAAGAGGGAAGGTGGGAGAAAAATGAGGAGGGAGGAGGTAACAAGTTTGACAAGAAATGAACTCACTACTTTATGTATGTAACTGTAACCCCTCTCTACATTGCCTTGATAATAAAAATTAAAAACAAAAACAATCACATGTATGTCCTACTAAATTAACAAGAATGAGGGAAAGAAAGGGTGGTTACTGGAGGTATATATGAGAATGTTTGAAGGGGTGACACTGATCAAGACATATTCTATTCATAAACCATTTGTTAAAGGGTAACTCCTTTATATTACTACTTAAAGATAATAAAGATAAGTAAAACATAGCATGAAGCTCTGCTGACATAGAAAGAGATTATTGCAAGATTCTCGATGTGAGTTCACAGTGGTTTATATCTTTATATTTGTGGTAGATGTGATATGAAATATATCAGTTCTAAATTTTCTGATAGAGGAAATGGGATTTACTTATGGACAGGATCTCAAGTAGATATGGGAGAAGCCAACAACATTTTAGATATGTGGATATTTGAGATGAGAAGGCTATGAGAACTGCAGTTAGATAGAGAACTTAAAATGGAAGTTTATTGTTAGATATATCAGTTTTGAGATGCCTTTTGGAAACTAAATGTATACAACAAATTAGAAATTGGGCAAAAGAGATTAGAGTCCAGGAGAGAGGCTCAGGTATACCTAAAATTTTAGGGAGTCATCAAGATTGGGTTCCATATAGAAAAGCAAACCATGAGAATGATTGTAAAAAGAGTAGTGTGCAAAGGTCAGGAGGCACAGGGAAAGGAAATAAAAACAATTAGAAGTGACATAATAGAACCCAAAATGGTCCATACCTAATGACTGGAATACGTTGCTTCTCACTTGTATGGATGATTTGAGATTTAGGGAAATAGTTATATTTCTAACAGAAGTGTTAGTGGAGATCATGACATACAGTGCTTTATAGTATGGAAAATGAAAGCGTAGTAAGAGTGAATTCAAGAGAAAACAGAAAGGGATTAGCAATGGTAACCTTGTTATATGGTGATGGCTCATTCTCAGGCTATCACCTTGCCAAGAAACTAGCAAGCAGCCACATGAACATTTGATAGAGCTGGAAACTAAAATATCACTAATAGCTTTTCATGGCATGAAAGCTTTGTTAAATACTGTGTTTTGTGATCACAAATATATAATGAACGCACATAAGAACACACCTGAAATCCCCCCAAAATATTTCTATAGGTTAGAAGTCATTTTTCTTTCCAATTTAACAGTCATTCAACTTATATTGATAAGCATTCAGTTCCAGGAAACCCATTTGTTAGTTGTTAGACTTACAAATAATAAAAATTCTTAACAGAAAATAGACATTGAAAAAAAAAATACCTGGAAAGCCAGTCATTAAATGCTCTACAATGTCCATGTAGTAGAGCCAATGAATTTTACTCATAGGGTATCTTTCTAAACCATCAAGTAGAAAGATTTTACTTCTTCTTCATACAGTTGTTTATTTCCCAGTTTATAAAGGATTAAGTGCATAATATCAGATTGAGGTTGCTGATAATATAAAATAAAATATGCTGTTTTATCTACAAAAGGGACAAGAAATTTACAAAGTTGAGTGGTAGATAGGGATAAAAATTATATTAAGTGAAGTGAGCCAGACCCAGAGAAACATGGACTCTATGGTTTCCCTCATAGGGAATAATTAGTACAGGTTTAGGCTAGTCATAGCAGAGGATCACAGTAGCCAATAGCTATGCCCTTATGAAAACATAATATGATGCTAAGTGAAATGAACTCCACATTGTGGAAACAAGTGTTATATCATTGTTGTAATTATTTTTATCATGACATGTGAAACTGTACCTTTTTATCCTCTTGTATTCACTTCCTATGGTTTTACCCCTGCTATCACTGTATCTCATCTTAGTACCCTGGATACTGTATATATGTGTATTAGAATTAGGGAAGGGAAAGGGAATACCAAAATCGAGACACAAAGGATAAAAAGACAAATGATTCCAAAAGCAATACTTAGAAAACTATTTGGTGTAAACCAACTGTACAACTCATGGGGAGGGGAGGAGAAGGGGGGAGTCAGGGAGGAAAATGAGAAAGAGGGCAACAAGTTGAATAAGAAATGTACTCACTGCCTTACATATGAAACTGTAACCCCTCTGTACTTCACTTTGACAATGAAAGAAAATTTGTTTTAAAAAATTAGAAAAATGGGGACTATTTGGAAGAGGAAATCTAATCCATATTTTTTACAATGTCCTGCAAAGGCTTGTGGTTAATATTGTCATCTAATAAGGAGGCAGTGACTAAAATGCTATGATTCAGGTTAACTAATTTAAGCTTATTGACTAGTTCTTCCTTTCTATCTTCATTTCTTTTTAATGTCACTTAGACACACTTGAGCCATCTACAAAATTATTTAAAACCTATCTTCCAACAGCCTTGAATATTTGAAGAAGTGCTATCTTGCTCTTAAAGACTGTCTCCCAGTTCAATAAAAATAACCTCCCTAAATCACTGTGAAAGTCCATTCTTAAAAGCAAGTGTTACTTTATCCATATATTAAAATAATTTCTTTCAAATATGAGTTTGGTGTCATGCCTAATAGAAATGATATAATTTTGTGACTTACAGCTTGATGTCATTAGGACTTTTAGAAAACTTTAAATAATACGAAACACCTCCTAAATACAATAATTTAAAAAAATCAAATTAAATTAAATAATTGAAATAAAATTGTGTTTTTCCCTATATAACAAATTGCCACTAACCAAGCTAGATGTGTTTCTCTGTGACATACTTTTTTCTTCACATTATTTATTTAGTGTGCTGTCCTATTTTGTAGACACTTTGCCATTGCAAATTGCAGGGGGAAAAATGGTCCATAAGAACACCTGGATAATGCAGAGAAGCTGAGCCCAGATCTGCCCACTTCCAAAGTCCCAATGTAGTCCCACACTGTGGAACTAATTACTCTTGCCATATGAAATAGTGTTTTTTTTATAGAAAACTTCATTTCCAAATGAAAACAGAAAATGCAGGTATGGCTATAGAAATTACCCATTTACAATGATTCTCCATTTTTAGTATTCTTCAAATTCCCTGTTGAGATTATAATGATCATAACTTGTGGCCCTCCCCCTACAGATTTTATTCACTGGATCTGTTATAGCAGAAAATGTTCATTTCTAACAAGTTCCCAAGTGATGCTGTTGGACTAGGGACCACTCTTTGAGGAGTACAGATTTATTTTTTCCTTTAGTACTTCAATCATGGGTAAATACTTTGTTAAAGTTCAGGTGATTTTATCCCAACCACCTTTGCAATCTAAGGAGGCCCCCAGAGTCTGCATGGAAGCTACAGATGATGCACAGTTTATTTTGCTTCACAGAGAAGGAAAGGATGAGGTCCTCAGAATAATATGGTGATCAAATAAAGGTTAAGCCTAATCAGAATAGATTTCTCATTGGTCATAGTCCATCTCATATTTTTCTCTCCTCCATACCAAGTTATCCACTGTCTTTCAAAAGACTAAATAGGCTACCTATGATAACACTAGTTTGTTTATGTTTTCTTTCAAATTCCAACCAAAAGTTATTAAGTTCCACTATAGGCTAATAGTTCAATAAGATTTTTTTAATGTTAAGGTAAAGTGAGATAGAGGAATAGTATTATACCCCTTATTTCATTTAATTTCATCTCAAATCTTCAGTGTCAAACCCTTCCTGTAAGAAGAGTAATAGAGCACACACCATGATGGAGACTGGGTGTACAGTAATTTATTAAGGACTCAATCTCAGAATTAAAATCAGACATGAGGGGAAATGCAACACAGGGAAATAGCCAAGTCAAGAAAGGATGAAATTTTAAGCAAAACACCAGTCTCTACTGCTTATCCCAGTTCAAGGCAAGGAAATTGGCCTTTGTCCTCTTTTGCCAGTCAGAGGTTCTACAGGCTGGGCTAGCAGGATATAATTTTCCAGACATTTTGAACTTCCTAAAAGTTCCAAAAGTATGCATGCACAAGTGTAACCAATTTGATGATCTAAGGGAATATGAAGAAAATGCCATCTGTATCCAGATACGACTCTATCATCAGAGGCTCTTATTCCAACTGTTATGAAATTATGGCATCAACTTATTAAATGCATATTTACTGGTTGAAATAGACAGTTATGTAAAAAAACACTTCTATTAGAAAGATTATGATAGTTAAGTGATAGCTACCACTAATATGATAATTTCATCCCATCATTACAGTGTCTATTTATGTTTTAATGTGTTTGATCATTAATTCGAGTGTTAACATTACAGGATTAAGAAATACCTAAGGAACTAGTAAAGCATTATTTCTATTTGAGTCTATGAGGGTGTTTGCCCATACAACAGAAAAAGAACATTCCACAAGTTCTACATGAGCCACATTCCTTCCAATGCCTGCCCTTACGAAATTCTTCTGCATACAGTATGAATGGCTGCTCATAAACCCACGCGACAACACAAATACATAGGTACTTGTTACCAATCTACACCAACAGCTTCCTTGAAGAAAAATTCTCTGGCTTACCCAGAATTAGGAATGAAATCTACTGCACATTTAATATTCACATTGTAAACCCCTATGCAAGAAATCAGGATACAAATATTCCAGAATATCTGCCTTTCAATGGAACAGTTCTGACACATTTCACTCAATTTTTCAGTGGGTTCCAGAGGAAAGGAGAAGAGTTGATGACAGTGGTAACCCACTCATGAATGCTATACCATTAATAATCTACCACTAAGCCATAGCCTTAATCCTAATTTACATTTTTAAATTTCTTTTGTACTGGTCCTGGGACTTGAGCTCAAGGACTGGGCACTGTCCTTGAGCTCTTTTTGCTCAAGGCTGTCACCCTACCACTTGAGCCACAGGTCAATTTCTAGAGTTTTGCTGGCTTAATAGAACATAAGAATCTATCAGATTTATCTGCTTATGCTGGCTTTGAACTTTGATCTAAGATCTCAGCCTCCTGGGTAGTTAAGTATAAGTTATGCACTGGGTCCTAGCAATCATATTTTTGTCTTAAAAAGAAGAAATTTGCTTTAAAAATTGCACTGGAAATGCATCCCACTGATACAGTCTGTGCTCCTCATACACCAAGTCCTGTATTTAAACCTAAGGCCATCTCTTCACCCCAAAACAATATTCTTACTAGTTCTGAATCACCTAAGTGAATTCTGTGAATAAACATAGGTTTATTTTCATTTTCTCTTTCTGAAATTTTTAAATAATTCTAAAATACATTTGGGAGGTTTCTCATATACTCTCTGATATATTCCAGCTCTCTGTGCCTTCCAGGCATTACCTTGTTTCACTCAGTGTGTATGGAGCATGTTTACATGCAGCCTCTCAAGCCAGAAAAAATAAGAATGAAATATGATTCCTCTTCCTGTGCAGGTTTTAATCCACTAAGAATGATAAACAGGAAGCTAAAAACCTTCAGTGAGCTCTGCTACATGGGTCATACAAACCAAGAGATGTAACAGTACAAAGAATGAGTGAGTTATTGCTCACTGGAAAAGAGAGAAGAATTCACAAAAAGAGAAGTAATTTGCGCTTGCACTGAGGAATCATGAGGATTTTGTGCCATGGGTTGGGTGAACACCCTAAGAGAAGATAAACGCAGATGCTGAGGCATGCCGGTGAAAGGTGACAGACTGGAGAGAAGAGTTGCTGGGGTAAGTATTAAAGAAGAGGGAAGAGATATACAGTGAGCTGCAACCAAGCAAAGTGTACTGTAATATTCGGGATCTTAAGAACTTTTAGCATCCATCCATCAAAGTCAGACTGCTGCCTGAATAAGTCAAACACAATCCTAAGATGTGAGGGAGTCTGAATGGTTCTTGACATTGCTGGAATCATGTTCACTATTACTGATGGGGTAGAGGAGATGCAGAGCCTGGCTGATCTTGCTTGTATGCTGAAATTGACCTTCTATGCCAGGAAAAGAATGCATAGCCTACAAATTCACCCCAATAATGTAGAAGGCATTTGAAATCACTTCTTGTCAAATAATTAAAATATTCAACCTATTTTTCCCTCCTCTGTTTATGCTGTGTGCCTATACACATGTGCATATATACATGCATACACATACAAAAAGCATGAATGGATGCTGTTGTCAAATATATTGTATTCATTATGCCTGGTCAGAATTTACTTCTTATTATTACAAAATCAGTGCAAAGCTATTTGCTGAGAATGAAGACAAGAAGCTTAAATTTCATTTCATAGACTATTAGAAAAATAATTCACATACCCAAGTTGGGTTCCAGGGTCTCAAGCCCATAATGCTAGCTTTTCAGAAGGCTGAGATCTGAAGATTTCAGTTGGAAGCTAAGATGGGTAGGAAAGTCTGTGAGACTCTTATCTCCAATTAACCACTAAGAAGTAGAAGTGGATGTGTGGCTCAAGTGGTAGAACATCAGCCTGAACAAAAAGCTAAGGGACAGTATCCAGTCCCTGAGTTCAAACCCCACTACACACACACACACACACACACACACACACACACACACTCACTCACTCACACATCAATTAGCAGATGATCATGTAGCTGTGTGTGACAATATATACTTATATCATTTTATAAGAAAAGGAAAAGACAATGTACATGAGATTCCTGACATAAATGAAATCTTTTATTATACAATGGTTGACTTTAATTTCTTTTATTTTCTTTTTAAATAAAGATTCAGGAAGGGCTGGCCTAGTGGCAAGAGTACTTGCCTCCTATATATGAAGCCCTGGGTTCAGTTCCTCAGCACCATATATATAGAAAACAACTAGAAGTGGCACTGTGGCTCAAGTGGCAGGGTGCTAGCCTTGAGCAAAAAAGCCAGGGACAGCTCTCAGGCAGAGTTCAAGGCCCAGGACTGGCAAAACAGGAAAAATGTGAATTTGATAATGTTTAGTCTATGTCTCTCTCTGTGATGGTATTTCACTGATGCATTTATATAAATACGTAGCTGTAACCTTGTATAATAACATTACATGATAATCAAATTTGAATCTTCCTTCTGGGAAAGGTACCTCCCAAGATATTTAATAAGCCTATCAAAAATTGCTTAGAACTGACATTTCATCTTCATCATGAGAAGTGATACTCCTAATTCTTCTTATTCTTTCATTTGAGAATTTTTTACAATCCAGGAAACATTTGATTGTCACCAGACATCTCGTGGAAGGATTGTTGTGAATGTTAGAGGGAAGGACATGGGAAAAGATGGATCCACGTGACTATGATAGACAGACTATGGAAACAGCATCTGTCAAAGTTCCCAACACTGTGAATAAAGAAACTGCATCTTGTTAAGTATATATTTTTAGCACTCTTTTTCCTACCTCTGTGATGAGAAATGTCATCTTAAAGTAAAGGGAAGATAGTATTAAAATTCTAATTTTTAGCTCACTTCACAATTCTAGCTGTTCAGGAGGCTGAAATCTGAAGATTGCTGTTCAAAGCCAGCCTAGGCAGGAAACTCTGCAAATCTCCAATTAAACCAGCCCAAGGCTGGAAGTGAGCCATGGCTCAAATGGTGAAGGGCTAGCCTTGAGTAAAGAAAAAGCTCAGAAACATTGACCTGGCTGAGTCCAAGCTCCGGGACCAGCACAATCAATGAATTAATCAATTCCCTGATTCCTGAATTTAATCTTACGGTATTATAATTGAATATTAATTTAACCTACATTCATACTTTATCAGCATCATCAGTAGCAGCAGCTGTAACAGCATTTTTTGCCCATGCCAGAATTTTAAATCAAGACCACATACTAACTCAGCTTGTTTGCTCTACCACTTAAATCACATGTCCAGCTCAGCTTTTTGGAAATGGAAACACAAAGATTTTTATGTATGTGGGGGCTTTGAATTCTGATCCTCCAGGTCTTACCCTCCTTATTGGCTAAGATACAGATATGAGACACCAACATCTGAATAATAATTTTTAAGCAAAAAAGACTTCAAAGAGTTAGCACTTGAGGATGCTCATGAGGGTACATATTTATCTGAAGATACTGGACAAAGATGGGCCATAGATTGAGGAGATTTCTGAGTTCAACAATCAAGATTAGTCTAGATGGTAACTGTTCAGTGTTTAATGATGGACACTGTTGCCTTTATCATTCATCAACTGTATAAAAATTAAGTAGCTTCCCAGCTGAAAGCAATTTAAAACCGCTAAAAGCATTTCCATATTAAAAAACTGGCACAGGCATTCTTGAAATTAAATATATATATAACGCCTGACAATGCCAGTGTGATTTTGAGGTTGAGTTCAAATCTTATAGAATAGCTTAATTTAGCACATGCTATGGAAATTTAAAAATAGAAAAGTAGACTATAGAATTCCATCTATTTATAACATTGGTTTATTAATGATCAACTTCTGGCCCATTTCATCTCACCTCCTGCCCACCAGTCTACGCTCTCTCCCCCTCAGTTGGATTATTTTCAAGTAAAACATTTCTTCCTGTGGTTTGGCTGTCTGACAAAGAGCATGCTATTTTATATTTTTATTAAAGAAAAGGATCTGATATAAGAAGTCTGACTTTCAGATTGTATATTCTTAGGGTGGAATTGAAGTAAGACAAAGCTCTTCTGTTGTCCTAATCTGGCATACCACTTGTCCCAGATTAAAGCCATTGTCATCCCCCCTGACCTGCACTTCCCACCAGTGAATACTATCTCAATATGTAGTAGATGCTAGACTTCATCATCAGAGTAAACTCAGTGGCTCAACTCATTTGCAGATTCATCAGGAGACTGGCAGTCTCACAAATACATTATTTTTTTTTAAATGAGCTATTAGAAAAAAAAGAATAAATTTCCCTAAAAGCTCACCATTTAACTCTAAGAAAAAAAAGTCACAGAAGTTACCATTTAGATATTCTTATTCTCCTGGTGGTGATTTTGTAGAGAAATTATCTGGCTTAGATAGCAGCAGGGAAATAATGGAATGGACTAGAATTCTGTATTGTATTATACCATTAGGGTTGTGGCTAGCCTCCTGTTTGAACTCCAGCCAGACATGGAGGCTATCTGTTCTTAATCTTCTCTGATAAAAGATGCTCATATATTTATGCATACAGAGAATGAGTTGGGGTATTACTTTTGGAAATAATTTATATTGTTTGCACTATTCATTGAAAGTCTCAAATCCTTTTTTAAAAATTATTTTCAGTACAACATAAAACAGACAAAGTATGCCTATTTCCCTCTGAGACTGAAATTAAGGAGAATACAAATGGTACCTAAGATCAACCAGGTTTAGGACTGAAGAGCTATTGCTTGGGTTCATGTGTTCACATTCCAGTTCCAGGTTTTAGCCCTCTACTCTACTATGAAAAGATACTTTGTGCTTTTTATTACTGTGTCCCACTCCTACCCCAACTATCTATCTCATCTTTGCTCAGTCCCAAGAAAACCAACTTTTTTTCAAATTTGAAAGTTTTACAATGTCAGTCACACAGGCAGAGAGAATCACTCCATCAAAATGGGAAATTCTCCTCTAGAATGTACAAATAAGATCTCAGTAGGAGGGCGACTAAAAAGCAAAGAGAAAAAAGCCTTTAGGCTAAAAGCAGGTTGGTAAATTAAATTGGATATAAGAAACACATTGGGATTTGTTATTGTGTTAATCTGACAGCTACCTAAGCATTTAATAGAGGAGAATATCAGATTTTTCAGTCCAGAAAATAAAAAAGCAGTATGATTGCAAGAAACTAATACATAAGCTTATATATTATTTTTACTGAAAAAGAGTTTCTTTAAAATATGTAAGATCCAAGTCTATAAAGGATCCCTAATACTTGGATAAAGAATGGGGCTCTTGGGTTTTCAGAGACAAGTGGTAAAATACACATCTTCCTATTATAGTCTGTTTCTCCTTGTCTATTAAAGGAAATACCATGATATGTGTATTGACCATTTTCACATGGAGACTAAATATTTTGTTTTAGCCAACAGGATGAAGCCAACAGAAGGAAGTGAATGCAGTAAATTGCAGCATCGAAGGGATAATCCTAGGCTGAGTCTGGCTATAGTTCTGGTTCTAGACATTTCTGCCATTGCTATGAGACCTTCACTGCCATACCAATTAATCAAGTTTCCTAAGTGTTCCACCTCTTAGACACTAAAGGGGTAAAATTATGAATGACCATCTTGTGAAAGGTATTAGAATTTGAATAGAAAATTGAATGCCTTGGGGAAACTACAGAGGGACTTCCTTTTGAACACTCTTCCTTCTCTACTTGTTCTGCCGTATAATGGTTTCCACAGGAAATGTTGTATGTTTATCCATTCTCCATGTGGGTCTCATCATAATTCCATTTGAGGAAAGGTTTTGCTGTTTCAACCATTTAAATTTAAAAAAAATCGAACTAAACTTGACATTCATTTCTCAAGGATGTTACTAGGATCGGATCAAGTAAATGTTAGGGTTTCATATTCTTGGTAACTTGCCTGTAGTAATGAACATTGAAATGATATCACCCCAAAGAGCTGCTATTCAAGTTTGCCATTGTCAGTAGAGATGAACTTTCTCTAGGAGAAGTATAAATGTTTGCACACAGTGGAGCTTCTGCTTTCTCTTGTAAGAGTTCAGGTGGCTATTCAAGGTCAAGGAGAAAAGGACACAGATGGATGGAAGCTCTGTACCTGTGACTGCTGTCATCACACGTCATTATCCTTGTCATTCTGGCCAAAAGGAAATGGAAAGAAAATGGCAGAATGATTTTAAGAGCATTTATGATCCAGACCAGGAAGAAGCATATATAATGTCTACATTCATTTCTTTTGAGAGCACTGAATTAAAACACTGAGAAATGAGGAAAAAACTGGTAGATACCAAATGAGAGGCCACTAAGGAAGAAGTGGAGGAGATTTTGTTTGACAGATGGCTGCCTCTGCCTCAGGGTAATGCATTTTAAAAAGCCTTCGAGATAGGTAAGAGTACATCTTAACAGTCAAAATCCAGTGCTGTGAGGTAATGTGTATGTACAGGGAAATACGAAAGAGAATGCAAGAGAGAGGTACTAAGCCAAGCATCAGTGACTCAGTCTGTAATTCTAACTACTCAGGATGCTGAGGATGCTCAGAAGCACCAAGGTTTGCAGCCAACATAAGCAGAAAGTCTGTGAGACTTTTATCTCCAATTTGCCAGCAAAAAGATGAAAGTAAAAATATGGTACAATACCAACGTACCAAGAACAATAGGAGAGCTAAGGGAGAGCTTAAGGTTCTGAGTTCAAATCCCAGTACTAGAATATACACACACACCAAGGAGGGCACTGTAATTTCTCCCCTCATGTTTAATAAACACTACAGTCAGGATTTCTGATATGTCTCAATGAGAGAATATACAAGAACCTAATTAGCCTAAGTAACTTCAGGGCCACAGAGGGATATAAACTATGAAAGTGCTACCTCAATGGATGCTGTGAAATTTGATGAAATGTCATTGTGAGAAGGGTGTGGTGTACCTACACCACAAATGCAGTGTCAAATTGGCACCTGTATGAAAGAGAGAGAAAACACTGAGAGGCAGGGACCTTGCTGTCAAGAGCACAAAGTCTTATTAAGGTCATGTGTAGGTGAATTGCTTTTTCAAGCATTTTCACTTTGCAATACATTTATGAGTATTACTCTGTGCCAAGAGTGCTCTCAAGGTATGTCCCTGTGCAGAATAAGGCAAAGCACCCAGCACTAGAACACCTGTATCTCATACCAAGTAGTAGAAGATCCATTAAAACCATCACCTTGCTTTTGTGGAAATGATAGTCATCAAACAGTC
The DNA here is from genome assembly GCF_023159225.1 of Perognathus longimembris pacificus. NCBI lineage: Eukaryota > Metazoa > Chordata > Mammalia > Rodentia > Heteromyidae > Perognathus > Perognathus longimembris. The sequence goes on from NC_063165.1 coordinate 55,630,080, forward strand.
TAAGAAAACAATATTAGGTAATACTCAGTATGGAATGGGTACCATGATAACATGCAGCAGTGTTTTTAGAGAATTGAAAGCTTTCATACCAGAGAAGAAATAAAGGTATAATTTTGATTGCAAAGTACAAAGCCATCAAGAAAGCATGGAAAGAGGAGGGAAATAATAGTAGTTCACTGTTTTACTCTCTATGTGTGTTTCAAGATTAGAAAGCATAGAAAGAAACCTTTACCTCAACTAGAAAATTGCAAATATCTTAGCTGACCAGTTGCAAGAATTGCTACACGGAGGCAAGTGGGTGCTAGGTCTTGGCTCTAGATTGTGATTAGGCTCCTCCTAAAATTGAGATGGCCACTTCACTACAGGACTACAACGTAAACAAAAACTCATCTAGATCTTACAAATATTGCAGATAGGATAGGTCATATTTCTTTATTGGGTAACAAACATTTTCTAGTTGCTTTGATTTTTTTGCCTTTAAAATTTTTTAATTTTATTGTCAAGGTGCTGTACAGAGGGGTTAGTTTTATAAGTAAGGTAGTGAGTGTATTTCTTGTCGTACTTGTTATCTCCTCCCTTATTTTTCTCTCATCTCCCTCTCCCCAGCCTGCCACCCTCCCAGTTGTACAGTTAATTCCCAATATATTGTCTTGTGAGACTCACTGTTGCATTGGTTCACCCTTTATCCTTTATCTCACCATTTGATGTTCACCTTGCCTTCCCTAATTCAGATAAACATATATACAATACCCAAGGCACCAAAATCAAACACAGTGACAACAGGGGAGAAACCATAGGAATGAAAAATGAAAGAAAAAAAATAATTTCCCATTGTACATTAAAAATAACAACAATAATAAAAATTCTCTAGTTTCCATATCTTGGAGTTCATTTCACTTAGCATCACCTTATATGATCATATGTACATAGCTGCTGAGATCCTTTTCTAGAACTCTCCTAGATATATACTAATTATTACCAATGAGAGAAACCATGGAATCTATGTCTCTGTGGGTCTGGCTCATTTCAATCAATATGCTGTCTTCAAGAGATACATCTTGTCCTCAAAAGCAAACATAATCTGAAAGTGAAAGGCTGGATGGAATGAAATCTATCAAACAACCGGCCCCCATAAACAGTCTGGAATTGCAATCCTAATATTAGATAAAATAAACATCAAATTAAAATTAGTGAGAAGTGACAAAGATTATTACATACTAATAAAATGATTGCTCCTAAAAGAGGATATAACCATCCTAAATATCTATACACCAAATGCCAGAGCACCAAATTTCATCAAACCAACACTACTGGCACTAAAAACACACATGGATTCAAACATATTGATCATTGGTGACTTTAACACACCATTGTCACCTCTGGGTAGAACAACACTGCAAAAATTCAACAGAGGAACCTCTGAACTAGAAAACTTCATAGATCAACTAGACTTAACAGAATATTCTACCCAGCAACACCACAATATACATTCTTGGCAGCACATGGATCATTCTCCAAAGCAGATCACATTTTCGGGCACAAAGTAGATCTGTGAAAATTCAGAAATATTGAATTTCTATTTATTTATTTATTTATTTTTATTATTTATACTTTTGGCAGTACTGGGATTTGGACTTAGGGCTTCCTGATTACCCAGCTGGAGCAACACTGCTGAAGCACGCCTCCAACCTTGTTTTTCACTGGTTAACTTCAGGATCAAGTTTTGCTTTACACCTGAACTGTAATCTGCCTATGGAAAGCTTCCATCATCACTGGGCACACAGGTGCACACTATGTGACCATGGGGTTGAGGGTCACACAGACTTTTCTACCTGGAATAGCTTGTAATCACCATCTTTCCATCTCAGTCTCCCAGCGTGCACACAATTGGGCAGTTATAGCTTGAGAAGAGTCTTCCAATGTTTTCTGCCTTTCTGTCCTTGAACCTTGATCCTTCTGATTTCACCTTTCCAATTAGGATCATAGACATGCTATAGACATGAGTCATCAGAACTGTCTCTCCCTCTCTCTCTCCCTCCATCCCTCCCTCCCTTCCTTCCTTCCTTCTTTTCTATCTTTACTTTCTTCCTTCCCTTGTCTCTCTGAATTATTTCTTCCTTTTTTCTCTTTCTCCCTTTTTCCTAATTTGTGCAAAGATGATACAACTCAAAAAAATGCATGCCACCAACCCATAAATTTATGGATATTTTACTTCTTAATCTTAAAAAGATATTTCTTAAATTTTATAGTCATTATTTAGTCCATAAACTGAGACTATCAAGGCAAAGATATAGTGTTTTCGTTGTTATTTGCTTGTTTGTTTTTTGCAGTTGTGAGGATTGAACTCAGGGCCTGAGCACTGTCTGTGAGCTCAAGGCTAGCACTCTACCACTTTGTGCCATAGTGCCACTTCTGGCATTCTGGTGGTTAATTGGAGATGAGAGTCTCACAGACTTTCCAGCCTGGGCTGGCTTTGAACTCGATTCTCAGATCTCAGCCTCCTCAGCTAGGATTACAGGTGTAAACCCAGCTAAAGATATAGTTATTAATTTAACTACTTTATGAACAGAGGGCCTAAGCACAAAACCCTTTGCTTAAGGCAAGGAACCAAGTCAGTGGGGAAGACCTTTGTCTTCTAACTCAGTGTTCTGGGCCTTCACCACAGTTGTCTCCTACAACTGAAGCTTTCACTTAAATTTTCCACAGCTGTTTCAAAGTTATTAGCCTGGAGCTCCCAACTAAACAAAATAATCAATAAAAATAATGATATTTTCACCATCTAAAAAGAAGATTATTAGAGAATACACATGGAGATTAGAACTTACTCCCCACTTCAAATACATATAGTACTGATTGAAAACAGTATTCTTCCTCTTTAGCAGTACTCCAAAGTACTAAGATGCAGTTTAGTAAGGTTTTTATTTTAAAATTGCATAGGTGGGTTTTTTTTTGATGCAATACTAGATCTGCCCACACTAAAACTTCCATTTCAGCTGTTTCTAACTCAGTTTAGACTCTCCTCCAGACTCTGGACCTACCACAACAGTCGCATAAAGAATCACTGCTCAATCCCTAAGTGGGGCATAAGTAAGCACTGTAAATTATAGCCTGGGTTATGCCATTCCTGGTTCATTAAGCACACAGGCCTTCCTATGAATAGAATAGTCCACAATACATATCTGAGCCTTGAGACCAACAGTTGATACCAAAATTCTTTCCAAAATCTAATCATCTAATAATTCTTACCCTTGGCATATATAACACCAATTTCAAAGAGTTGTGTATTTTCTTGTTTCTGAAAGCCTCATTTTCTGCATGGTACAAATATGGTATTTTAAGGAAAAAAATTGTTTTTTCTTAAAAATCATCTTTTAGTTGTACAAGGAGTTTCAATTCAACATATTAGTTTATGCATATAATGCATCTTGATCAATGTCACCTCTTCCATTGTTCTCCTTTAAAAACATTTTTTTTCTGTGAGACAACACTAATTCAAATCTAAAGATTTAGCAGCTGTCCCTGGATTGTGAAGTAACTATGGAATTATTTTAATTCCTTTTATTTCCAATATATGTTAACAACCAATACTATATGATGCCTAATGTTGATTCATTGAAATGAGTATTATATAATACCTAATGTTGATTTATTTACATTAGGATTGTATATACAACTGCTTGTGATTCTCTATTAGTTGGGGTCTTACTAAGAAAATGAAATGTAGCAAGTATTTTTGAACAGAAACACTAGTATCAATAATTACTAGCAGATTGATAAACTAAAGTAGGAAACATTTAGTGGCAAAGGGTTTTTTTGTGGTTTTTATTTCCTTGTTTGTTTTTCAAGTAGAGAACTGTTGCTATGCCTAAAGAAAAGCATGAAGGTTAAAAGGAAAGGAAGTAGGCATTCTTAATCTTTAGTGGGTTCCATCAGAGCTGGGACACAGAACTCTTACAAGTAAAGCTGACCTACCTCCAAGTCTGAAGAAAGAAAACTTTGGAGTAAGGATTCCAGACCCCTTGTGAATCGTGATAGTGTGTCAATGGGAGCACAGTTCAAGGAGTACAGAGACAAAGAAAGCAATGAATACAGCTTTGGTTCCATAAGGAGAATCTATCTTCAAACAATCAAAGAAACAAGCAAAAAAAAAAAAAAGAAAGAAAGAAAAAGAAACAAGAGAGATCTGCAACCTGGTGTCCCTGTTGACAGAAAGAGTGAAGAAACATTGAGGCATGGCTGCAGGAAGAGGAATGTATATGATCGGACATACTTCCTGATCATTTCACTGAGTTCCTCATCTGAACATCCTGCTGGAGCAAGGGAGGAACATAATTGTATCACACAAGTCCAAGTATAACAAGAAAAGCTTATTGAGGATGAATTGGCACTAGTAGACAAAGGACCCCACAGAAAGCACATTTTCCTAAGATACACTTGAGTTTTCAGAAGCTGGGATCACATCTCCCATAGAATTTATGATACTTTTCATTTAATAGGAAATGAACATGTATCTTATTTGAAATCAGAAAAATAATGTTATTCTATGAGTTTATAATATCTTAAATGCAAAATGAAAGTACCTCGCTTTTCAGAACTAAGACATGATACACTCCACCAAGAATAAAAACTTAAAAGAAAACTGTCAGTTTTATTTTTTATTATTTTGTTTCAAGAGACCATGCAGAAAAATGCAATAGATTTTTTTGAGAGTTAAAGACACTCAAGTTTTCCTCTGAATGCATATTTATACTGGTACTCTAATGTCTCAACATGACATTTGATCAGTATGGGCTGAAATCTTTTGCAAGTATGGAGAAGCAAGAAAGAATTTAGAAATATAAGCAAAGTAATTTTTGAGCACACATAAAAAACGAATGAGAATGTTTGAAAGGGGAATGTAGTAGAACATTATCTTTGGTAAAAATTAACTTTATATTTCAGAAGCTAGTCTGAGCTGACAGGACAATGTGTGAATAATACAGAATTGAAATGAGGTATTATCTAATGAATAAGAGATGTAAGCAAATAAAACCTCCATATTTTTATCTTGTTATAAAACACTCCTTATGTTAAAATAAAGAATGAGAGATATTTCTTTTTAAAAACCATTGATTATGGAAAATGATATGATACAGTCAAGAAAAAACAGTGAGGGCTGGGGATATAGCCTAGCGGCAAGAGTGCCTGCCTCGGATACACGAGGCCCTAGGTTCGATTCCCCAGCACCACATATACAGAAAACGGCCAGAAGCGGCGCTGTGGCTCAAGAGGCAGAGTGCTAGCCTTGAGCGGGAAGAAGCCAGGGACAGTGCTCAGGCCCTGAGTCCAAGGCCCAGGACTGGCCAAAAAAAACAAAACAAAACAAAAAAAAAACAGTGAGATAGAAACAGAGAAAATGTGTGTATGTGTATGTTTCTGCACATGCACATGTGTATCTGTATTTTCCCATGTATATGTATACATATGTGTATATGTACATGTTTATGTTTTATGCATGTGTGTATGTTTATATGTATGTGTATCCGTTTGAATTTGTATCTATATGAATATGTGTTTATGTGTTTGTACTTGTGTGTTCAGTATATTTGTGATAAGTAATTTGCTACTTTAGTCTCCTTCAATCCAATAACTTAGTACAGAAATTATCTTTTATTATTTTAGTTCTTTCCCTTTTAATTCAAGTCATCTTTGATAGGTCATCTAGAAAATCTTTTTATATAAAAATAGCTCGTGATGATAAAGTATTTGAAAATATTTGTTAAGCTTCTATTATATGCCATTCATTGATATAAATGATTTATTTAACTTTTTACTTCTCACAAGAACCTTACAATAGAAGGACAACTACGTTATTAGTGAAACATTTGGTGCCCGTGCTTTCATTGTTCACGAATGAATCAATTACATAAAGTACTACCTTCTAAGAGGGGTTACAGGTTCATATGAAAGGTCGTGAGTTCATTTCTTGTTCTACTTGTTACCTCCTCTCTCATTCGCCCCTTCCCCCTTCCACTCTCCCCCCAAGAGTTGTGCAGTTGATTTATACTAAATGGTTTCTAAGTGTTGCTTTTTGAATTATTTGTCTTTTTGTTCTTTATCTCTCGATTTTGATATTCCCTCTCCCTTCCCCAGTTCTATTACCTGTATAGATGATATCCAGGGTACTCAGATGTAATACAGTGGGAGTGAGGGTACAGCCACAGGAAGGGACTACAAGAGAAACAAAACTAGACAAACCACTCAAACAAACAGACAAGGGAAAAGAGGGAAAAAAAGTAGTATGAGTTCACATGGTATGTTGAAAGTAATTACAACAGTGGTATAACTCTTGTTTCTGTATCATGGAGTTCATTTCACTTGGCATCTTCTTTTGTGGTCATATGGGTTTATCTATTGGGATATTTTTTTTTTTTTTGGCCAGTCCTGGGCTTTGGACACAGGGCCTGAGCACTGTCCCTGGCTTCTTTTTGCTCAAGGCTAGCACTCTGCCACTTGAGCCACAGCGCCATTTCTGGCCATTTTCTGTATATGTGGTGCTGGGGAATCGAACCCAGGGCCTCATGTATACGAGGCAAGCTCTCTTGCCACTAGGCCATATCCCCAGCCCCTCTATTGGGATATTTTTGTCTTCTACCATGACTAGCCTATTCCTGTACTAGCTATACCCTATGAGGGACACCATAGGGTTTATGTTTCTTTGGGTCTGGGTCACTTCACTTAGTATGATTTTTTCTAAGTGCAGACCTCAGCTACCTTTTATTGGTTGAGATTGAGCCTTGCTAACATGCTTCCCAGGCTGGCCTTGAACTGTGAACTTCCTAATATCTCTCTTCTGAGATATGATACCTGGTTTTAAAAAGTTACATATTTCAGATGAAGTTTCAGCATGACAAATACTTAACATTTAAATTTATTTTGTGCGTCTATGTGGATAGGAAAGTGCTTTTATTCTCTGAGATAATACCTTGACAGATGGTAGCAACTAATGGAAGCTATATTTTAAGATATTCTGCTTAGAGGGAAACAAAACAATCAGAAAACTCTATTTCTTATTTATCACTTGATTACACTAAAGTAAGTTTGCTTTCAGAGAGATGATCTCATTTTATCTAGAGGGGAGAAAAAGTAGATAAAATGTTTGTTTGAATAAATTTGATCAACTTCAATGATGTTTTTAAAAATCATTTTTGTGACTCACAGTCTCATCTCAACCTCTTGTTCTAAGCAATACATGCTCAAATCCCACCTCAATCATGAAAATATTCTTGATTCATTTGCCTGAAATAGATAAACATTTTTAATGTTTATTATGACCTTCCAACTTCTGGAAGCTCATTTCACTATCTACCTTGTTAGATGTATAATGTCACTTGAAGCCCAACAAGTCCCTCATGGCTTAAAATGTCATCTAGAAAGGAAAGTAAGTAATATTGAAGAAAGATAGCATTGTATAAGGCCTTAAAGTACTGCTTCAATTTTCCTCCATAGTTTCTAGTATCCTATCAAAATAAAAACCTATACAGGAAAGAGCTGAATAAAAAATATTAAACAAAAAGATGTAAAGAAAAGATATCAGAAAGATAAACAAAAAGATGTAAAAGGAATTATAGATTTTTAAAAATCATAAGCAAAATTTTTAAATGCTCATCATGAAATTAGTATTGGAAATGTAAAGAAGATGGTGAACCATACATGGGAGCTAAATAAAAATTAACTAGCAAACACAAAAGCATATTTCTTATGCTAGTTATGGGCTTGAACTCAGGGCCTGGGCACTGTCTCTGAGCTACTTTGGCTCAAGTATAGCACTCTACCATGTGAGCCACAACACTACTTCTGTCTTTTTGGTAGTTTATTGGAGAGAGGAATCTCTTGGATTTTTCTTGCCTGGGCTGGCTTCCAATCATAATCCTCAGATCTCAGCCTCTTAAGTAGCTAATATTACAGGTGTGAGCCACCGGCACATGGCCTCAGAAACATATTCTTAAATTTGAAATTGCACAATATTTATAGTATTTTACATTTACTGCATGATCATAATAGATATGGATCGAGAATTTGTGAACTGGAAGAAAGTTCACAAAAATGGAAACAGTACAGCAAGAGTAAAAAATTATGAAATGACAGAAAAAATAAAAATAGAAAATGAAGAGACAAATTATTGATGTATTTAAAATTTGGAGGGGAGGAGGGAGAAAAAGAGTTAGAAATTAAGAATGTTTTTTTTTTTTTTTTTTTTTTTGGCCAGTCCTGGGCCTTGGACTCAGGGCCTGAGCACTGTCCCTGGCTTCTTCCCGCTCAAGGCTAGCACTCTGCCACTTGAGCCACAGCGCCGCTTCTGGCCGTTTTCTGTATATGTGGTGCTGGGGAATCGAACCTAGGGCCTCGTGTATCCGAGGCAGGCACTCTTGCCACTAGGCTATATCCCCAGCCCAAGAATTTTTTTTTTTTAAGTCCTGAAAAAACTCCTATCAAGCCAATGATAGATACAAGCAATGAAACATATAAAATAAATTTGAAGATAGTTGTATTTAGGTATATTTTAACAAAACTTCTGGAAACCAAATACATAAAAAGAGAATGTTAAAAAACAGAGGCAAGTAAATTTCCATCAAGTTAATACTAGATGTGCACAACTAACATCAAACAAAAGCAATGAAAATCGGATGACAATGGAATGAGGTCTTAGATGGTTAAAAGAAAATACCTGATGGCTATATCTCTTTATCTGACATAAAAAAATCTTTAAAAATTAAAAGCAAAATTAAAAATATTTTCTGACTAACAATAATTTATTTTCAAAAAGTGCATTAAGGGAAATGGTGAGTTTCATAAGTCATTATGGAAAGGATAGATTTAGTCAATAAGTGGCGCAATTTGAATTCTCATAAAAATAACGTGAATATATCTACTATACACCATACACAGAAATAAATTTCAGATGATTAAAAACATTCTATGAGAAACATAAGTCTAGTTTTTAGGAGAAGTGTGTGGTAAAACATTTCTATGATTGCATGACAGGGAAAAATAATCTTAAGCAGAAAGCCTTTTGATACAGATATAATATCAATATTTTTCTGAATAACCTCATGTAAGTGAAATGATTTGAAACTACATAGTAAAAGAAAATGTATCACATACAGTAGATATACTTTTATTATGCAACAGAACACAAAATATTTTTTAAATGATGTGAAATAATAGACAAACTTTCCTCAAGGAACAATCATAGTATTAACCTAATTATCAGTCCAAAGGAACAAACATAAAATAGCAACTCAAATCTTTACAACTCTATGAGAACTTGAGGAACTGTTGTTTAAAACAAAGCAATTGCAAAATGGAGTGATAAAGACTGGGTTTATAATTTCTTTGAAACAACTACAAAAATTTGAAAAGACAAAATTTCTAAAATAATGGTGTTCAGTTCTCTGAATGTAAGAGAAAGACTATAGATTCTAATAGCCGGAAAGGAGAGACAAATTTTCCAGTTATTGCAGCCATGTAGTGTCTATACTTAAAAATAAAAAAGCAATAACAAAAGAACCTGAATCATTTCCTCCCACCACACACACAAAAATACTGTAGCATAGGCCATGGGGGCCTGGGATGTAACTCCATTTTAGAGCATTTGTTCTACATCCACAAGGCCTAGGCTCAGTCTTCAGCACTGCAAGAAAAACTAAAATCATAGAACTGGGGAAGGGAGAGGGAACACCAAAATTGAGAGACAAAAACAAAAATATAGAACTCCCCTATGACCCAGCAGCCCCACTGTTGGGTATCTATCCAAAAGCCCACAAACAAAATCACAGTAATGCCACCAGCACAACAATGTTCATCGCAGCACAATTTGTCATAGCGAGAAGCTGGAACCAACCCAGATGCCCCTCCATAGATGAATGGATCAGGAAAATGTGGTACATTTACACAATGGAATTTTATGCCTCTATCAGAAAGAATGACATTGTTCCATTTGTAAGGAAATGGAAGGACTTGGAAAAAGTTATACTAAGTGAAGTGAGCCAGACCCAAAGAAACATGGACTCTATGGCCTCCCTTATTGGGAATAATTAGTACAGGTTTAGGCAAGCCATAGCAGAGCATCACAAGGCCCAATAGCTATACCCTTAGAAACACATAAGATGATGCTAAGTGAAATGAACTCCATGTTATGGAAACAAGTGATATATCACACTTGTAACTACTTTCAACGTCCTATGTGTATGTGTAGTTTCTATTATTGATGATGTTTTGTATCACCTTCCTATGTTTGTACCTACACTATCTCTGTAATCTTATCTGAGTATATTGGAAACCGTGTTTACTGGTATTGGAAGTAGGAAATTCAAAGGGAATACCAAATTCGAGAGACACAGGGTAAAAAAATAGAAATAACTACAAAAGCAATACTTGCAAAACTGTTTGGTGTAAGTGAACTGAACACCTGGGGGGGAGGGAAAGGGGGGGAGGGAGGGGGGCATGAGGGACAAGGCAACAAACAGTACAAGAAATGTATCCAATGCCCAACGTATGATACTGTAACCTCTCTGTACGTCAGTTTGATAATAAAAATTTGAGAAAAAAAAAAGACAAACCATTTAAAAAGCAACACTTAGAAACCATTTGGTGTAAACCAACTGCACAACTCTTGGGCAGAGAGGAGAAGGGAGGGGGGAGGGGAGAAATGAGGGAGGAGGTAACAAGTAGAACAAGAAATATACTCATTTCCTTCCATATGAATCTGTAACCCCTCTATCACACTTTGACAATAAAGAAAAGAAGAAGAAGAAGAAGAAGACATACAGCCAGGCTCTGATGGCTCATCCTTGTAATCCTAGCGTCCCCAGGAATTTAAAATCTGAGGATTTTAGTTCAAAGCCAGTTCAGGCAAAAGTCTGTGAGATTTTTATTTTCAATTAACCCTCAAAGTACCCAAAGGAGAGAGCATCTACATCTATGGAAGAGTTGAAGCCTGGAACACCTGGAGTCTGGTGTGCCCCCTGCCTGGGAGGCAGCCTCTAGGAACCAGGAGTACTGAATGAGCTGTAAATGCTGTTCCCCTTCCTGTATCAAGGACTGTCCTGCCTGATGGGAGGTGTCACTGGTAATGGAAGCTAGAGTCTCCTTGGAGCATCTGACCTGCAGAGAAAGGCTTGCCAGAATGACAAGGTGTGGCTCAAGTGATAATATGCCAGATTTGAGCAAAAAAAAAAAGCTAAGCATGAGGCCATGAACAAGACCCAGAAGTGGCACGCACACACACACACACATACACACATGCACATGCACACACACACACGTGTGCACACACACACTAGAACTAAATATGAAACTAAAATTTTTAAAGCATATATGGTAAAATGTATAATTTTGCTAGTTATTCAAGCTATAAGAGAAGATAGAGCACTTTCACAAAAATAAAAACCCAAATTCAAAACTTCTACTATTTGAATCATTGCTAGATGAGAAAGGCCAGCTCAAAAATGGGCGAAAGTATCCACAGCTCACATCCTGACTGTTATGTTCAGAATACATAAAGAACTTTCAAAATACATTTGGCTGTAGTCAGATTGCACAATGTCAAAAGCTCTTTGGGAAACAAATGTACACATAATCTACCACATGAGACAGTTACTTTATTCCTAATTACCCAAGAAAAATAAAAAATTATGTCTATACAAAGACACACATCACATTTATAGCAACTTTATCTCTAATAGCCCCAAACTAGAAACAAGCCAAATGTCTACCAATAGGTGCATGGATACAAAGGAAATTATTATACAAAGCTAATTTAAAGATTGTGATTTGCAATGAAGCCAGAAGGCCCTGAAAAGACACAGAACATGTGAACTGTGGCCAGGAACCCTTGAACTGGGTTTGGGAACATGACAAGAAATGCTCATCTTACCACTGCAAAGCCATTCATTAGTACCTTTCATTAGTGGTTGCAGATGAGCAGCACTTACCAACAACCAAACTCAGTACAGCTAGAAAGTGTCTGACCATCAGCCCTGCATAACCTACCAATGTGTAGGACATTCATGTTAAGAGAGTTTCTCTGCACAGATCAGTTTCCTGTGCATGTAAATTGTGAGATTTCCTTTGCTGCTTCTCCCTCTCTATGAAAAAGAAAAGAAAAAGAAAAAGAAAAAGAAAGAAAGAAAGAAAGGAAAGAAAGAAAGAAAGAAAGAAAGAAAGAAAGAAAGAAAGAAAGAAAGAAAGAAAGAAAGAGAAAGGAAGGAAGGAAGGAAGGAAGGAAGGAAGGAGAAAAAAAGAACATCTACCATCTGCAGTGGTTATATAATTTGATGATATTTGTTTTTAAATTTTAGTTAAGTGTTGATCACTAAGTTTAGTTCAGATATAAAGATCAAAGTCAGAAAGCCATGTTCTTGTGCTGTTGGCCTCAGTCGTCACATCTACTTATTCTTTATCTGGGGATAAATAGTTCAGGGTGATCCAGTCAGGATAGAGTCGTTATGATAAAATATTTAATATCGTAAGTAGCTATCAGGTATCAGCCTTGTGTGACAGAGATATTGCCCCACAAATGGGAAACATTCAAATCATTATTAAAATACCCTCCTATAATGTCTTTAACAGGGCTATCTGTAAAAGGATGCTGTGAAAAGAGAGGAAGCCAGGCCACCAGAATCAATGAAAGCTTCTTAAATACCATTATAAAATAAATGGGGTAAGGTCTCGGAGAGTATTTCCAAATAGTAAACTTTTATAACATTTAAGAAATTATTTTTTGTTATTATAAAACCCCCATCTCAGTTCTTAGTAAATAGGGCATTTCACAGCAAGAGAGAACTTTATACATATAAAGCATTCAAAAATATTTCATGGGTTGCCAAGGCCTATCATCTTTTCAAACATTTCTTCTTGCAGAAAAAATAATCTATTCATAAGTAAATCTAACACCCACCCATAAGTGAAAATAAAATAAATAAATAAAGTTAATATTATACTGAAACCACTTTCTACACAGTTTCTTCTCCCTTCACAAACACAACTTTATAAAAAAATATTATTTGGTAGGCTGATAAAACAGCTTGTCAAGAATAGCTGTATTCTAATCTCTGGAAGCCGTGAATGTGCTATTGCATGGCATAGAATAATTAAGGTAGCAGATGGGATTGATATTGTCCTTCAGTTGACTTTGAGTTGGGAAGTCAGTAGGGTTTTGGAGTTTTGTTTTGTTGGGTTGTTTACCGTGCCTCATGAACCATGGCTCAGAGTGCCATCCCTTAGTATTTTTGCTTAAGGCTTGCTAGCCCTCTACAAGTTGAACCACAGCTCTACTTCAGGATTTTTGCTAGTGAATTGGAAATAAGAGTCACATGAACTGTTTTCTTTCAGCTGGCTGTGAACTGTGGTCTTCTGATCTTAGCCTCCAGAATAGCCAAGATTACAATGGTGCACCACAGCACCTGGCTGTTACCTAGGAAAACTAAGTATGATCATGTTCTTTGTTAAAGTCAGAATTAAATAAAAAAGTATGAGAAAAGGAGGAAAAGTCATTACTGCTTTAAAGATGAAGGAAGGAGCCATAAACTTATGAACTCAATTGATCTTGAGAACCTGAAATGCAACCCTATCTCCCCTAAAGTTTCAGAAAAGAGCATCACCCTGCTCGATTTTAGCTCCTTCAATCCCATCTCTGGCTGTTGACCTTCAGAATTGTTAAGATAAATTCATACTAAAGTTTGTGAATGTCTGTTACAACAGCAATAAAAAAGCTATTACAACGTATACTTAATTGGTTCTCAGAAATACTAATTCAATGAGCCCTATATTTAAAACTCTACCCACATTGTTTTTTGTTGCTGTTTTGGGGTTTTTGTGGGGTTTGAACTTAAGGCCCGAGCACTGTTCTTGAGCAATTTTTCTCAAGGCTAACACTCTACCACTTTGAGCTACCAGTCCACTTCCAGTTTTCTGGACTTTATTGGAGATAAGAATCTCATGGGGAATGTTAAGTTTTTATTAATGCAATTTACTGTAAATACTGAGGTTTATAACAAATTCTTTTGCTATGTTACAGTTCTGCAGGCCAGAATCTAGGCACATTCAATTAGATTTGGCACTTAGAATCTTACTCAGTTGAAATCAAGGTGTTGTCCAGACTGGATGCTTACTGGAATTTATGGGAAAGACTTTAATCCAGGTTTAGTCCAGTTGTTAGCATATCCACTTTCTTGAAGCCATACTGATACCTCCATTATTCATGGGGTTCCCTCAGATCCTTTGGCTGCTAGTATTCCTTCTTCAGTGGCCTTTTTCACACCAGAAATGTCTCCCCCAGTCTTTTATCTGCAGACCCTCTGACATCATTTTTTTTTTTTTTTTTGCCAGTCCTGGGCCTTGGACTCAGGGCCTGAGCACTGTCCCTGGCTTCTTTTTGCTCATTGCTAGCACTTTGCCACTTGAGCCACAGCGCCACTTCTGGCCGTTTTCTGTATATGTGGTGCTGGGGAATTGAACCCAGGACCTCATGTATACGAGGCAAGCACTCTTGCCACTAGGCCATATTCCCAGCCCTGACATCATTTTTTGTCACTAGTTGGTGACAGTGTTCTACCACAAGTGGTTATATCAGATCCATCTGATTATACCTATTCTTATCCCATACTGTTCATATACCACAATCATTGGAGACAATGATGTCACACCATTGTTGTAGGTTGTAGGCTCAGTAAATATTAGAGGGCATTTACAAAGTCTGCCTTCCAGCGTAATTCGATTGTTTTCACTTTTTGTAATAACACAAAGTTTACTATGTACCCAGACTGGCCTGGAAATGGCAATCCTCTTGCTGCAGCATCCTAGTTTCTGAGAGTGTGAGTGTGTGCTACTAGGCCCAGAGACTTTTGTTATTTCATCTATGTTTTTTTTTTATTATTATTAATGGAGTTGAACACATAGTTGAATCACATTTCCTACCCATTTTGATTTTATTATACTTCAGGTAGAGTCTTGCTATTGTCTAGACTCAGCCTTGTTCTTCCATCTATATGTCCTTCATAGCTAAACACGTATGAACCAGCACAAATAGCTTGCTTGAGATGAGAGTCTCACTAACATCTTTCCAGTGCTGTCCTTCAACCTTTATCTCTCCCAAGTGATGAGATTCCCGGCTACACTTTAAAATATCTGTAAGTCACTGATGAATTTATTTCTACTGATTGCTTATAAATTGTGCTGTCTTGTGATATGCTTCCTTTATGGATAAATGTTTCCAATAAAAGATAGGAAGTGACTCAGCAGAGAAATATTACAGTGCATCAACTCATTAATTGCTTACATTAGCAAAGGATGTAGAGACAAATAGGATTGTCATCAAAGAGTTTAATGGAAAATATTCAAAAGAATATGAAGTACAGGTGATTTTGAAAAGTGTATACACAGAAATTTTTAAAACTGTGATATGGATAGGAGTACTGGATAATTTAAAGATTGTGATTGTGCAATTCCAAATGGATTGAAGACCTCAATAAGGTCAGATCCCACGAAAATGTTACAGGCGTGGGTAGGGGAAACAGAAGTGCTCTTAGGCATGGGTCAAAACTTCCTAAGATCCAGAATGACAAGAAAACAAAGAATGACTAGATAAATAGGATTGTATCAAAGTGAAGAGTTTCTGCATGGCAAAGTGTAGAGCTAGCAAGATAAATAGAAAGACCACAGAATGAGAGAAGATTTTTATTAGCTATGAATCAGACAGGGCCCTCAAATCCAAAATATACTTGGAGTTCAAAAAATTAATTCACCCTAAAAAATAAACCCTTAAAGAAACAATAACTGAATTAATAAATGAGCTAAAGACTTACAGAGAGACTTCTCAGGAGAAATAAGAATGGCCAACATCTTTGGCTATAAAAGAAATGTAAAGAAAGGGAGGAAGTAGCAAGATGAACAAGAAATGTACTAATTGCCTTACATATGAAACTGTAACCCCTCTGTAATTCACTTTGACAATAAAGGAGAAAAAAACAATGAAATTTCACTTCATCCTACTTAGAATGGCCATTATCAAGAAATTTAACTATAACAGATGCTAGTGGGAATGCTACTACACTGTTGGTGGAAATGTAAACTGGTTCAATTACTCTGGAAAGCAGTATTATGGTTCCTCAAAAGATTGACCATAGAGCTTCCCTATGACCCAGCATCTCCACTCCTGGGTATTTATCCAATAGACCACTAACTGGGCCACAATAAAGCTACTAACACAACTATGTTCACTGCATTATTGTTTACCATAGCCAAGATATGGAATCAACACAGATGACTCTCAGTGGACAAATGTGTTGGGGATTATTATGGCCTGGGAAAGGCTGCCCTTCCACCAGCCTTGGGACAATGGAAGTCCCTCCCACCTTCTGGCCTCCACCCCTTGGGAGGTGAACACTGCGTGCCACCATGATGGGGTTGTCCCGCCCACAAAGGGAAGTTTTGTGATGTCACTTGATGAACGTGACCCCTAGCCTATGACTGGCCCTTTGGCCAGCCTCCTTTCTTTCCTGCCATTACTTCTATATAAGTGCCCTTCCATATTAAAGTCTTTGAGACGCTTCCTACCACCGCAGCGTGTCCCTGATGCCTTCCTTTTTGCCTCCGCCCTTGGTAACATGTGGGGGGACTGGGGGGAGGGGAGGCCTCAGCAACCCTTCCTCAACTTAGCGCTTGCCCATGTGAGCACGCCTCTGGCCTTCTGCTGGCAGAGGGCCAGGCTGAGTGCTCTTTCATAGAGTTTGTGGTTACCATTCTCCCCGTGGGGGGGAGAAAGGGGGTGTCCAAACCCCAACACAAATGCATAAAGAAAATGTGGTATAAATACACAATGGAATTCTATGCTTTCATCAGAACAAATCAGTCATAAAGAAATGGAAAGAATTGGAAAATTATACTAGATGAAGCAAGCCAGACCCAAAGAATCATAGGTTGCATGGTTTCCCTCATTTGTTGTAACTAGAATGTTCCTGTAAATCTACAAGTAAACACACTGAATGGTAAAAGACAAAATACACTTGGACATGATAAATTATACAGGACTCTAGACATTCAAACAGTGAAACAAAAAGAGGATATTCTTAGGAGAGAATCATAAAGGTTCAGTATCCATGGACATGTGATCATATAAAATGATTTTAATCAAAATGGGCTCCAAGAAAAGGAAACAAGAGATGGGGCTGGGAATATGGTCTAGTGGTAAAGTGCTCGTCTCTTATAGATGAAATGCACTGGGTTCGATTTCTCAGCACCACATATATAGAAAAAGCCAGAAGTGGCGCTGTGGCTCAAGTGGCAGAGTGCTAGCCTTGAGCGAAAAAGAAGCCAGGGACAGTGTTCAGGCCCTGAGTTCAAGCCCAAGAACTGGCAAAAAAAAAAAAAAAAAAAAAAGGAAACAAGAGGTTTTATATTATTTTGCTGCTTCTTTTTTCTTTGTTTTTCATTTCTGTACCTTTTGTCTTGTATGTTGTAAGTTTTTCCATTTGAGTGAAGGTAAAGGGAACACAGTAATTGTGGGACAAAAGGGGAACAAATGCAACAGTGACACTGTCCAGATACTATGATGAAAATGAATTATACAACTTGTGGGGAAGAGGGGTTGGGAGGCAAATAACTAGTATAAAATGAGAGAAAAGGCGACACTGTTCAAGAAGAAATGTAATTACCTGACTCAATAACAATATTTTTTAAAAGATTGTGGTTATGGATAGGAATCCTTAATATTGCTTTACATTTAGTTGTTTCTGGCTGTGCTCAGTGAGTATTCATTCTTCATTTAAAGAAAAACAAAGCTATTAGTCTATCTACAACCAGAGCTCTTGAGGGTCAAATGAAATAATCTAGGTCAAAATGTTTATGAAATATAAATTACTAGAATTAATATTGCAGGCTTCTTAATTGCTGCCTTTGTGTTTTCCTTGTCCACTAGAAAACAATTCAAAAAAATCGAAACTCAATGAAAATAATGATCATCTCCATCATCTATAAATAAATATATATATGCTTTATATTACATTTCTTTTTAATTTTCCAAATTTTCTTTTAAAGCTCATTCTAATTCCTGGACTGCACCTTTATTTTTCCATCTTATACTTCGTTTGTCCTCATGCTTTTTGGGTTTTAATTTTACATTTGCTTAAATATTTTCAGATATAGAAAACCCTCCTGTTGGGTAATTGGGTTCAGAGCTTGGACCTTTCTTGAGAAATGGTTGATACTGGGTTGGAGGTTTAATAGTAATAGTGCCTTTGCCACAAATGCATGAGATGCATTAGGCTTTGGGTATCGTAGACAAGAAAACAAGGCAGGAAGTAAGGCAGGAAGAAAGGCAGGAAGGGAGGGAGGAAAGGAGGGAGTGAGTGAGGGAGGGAGGGAGGGAGGGAGGGAGGGAGGGAAGAAATATACTACCCAACAAACACATTAAGTACTGGAGAATGACATTGATTAGAAGCTCTCACCAAGGTAGTTCTCAAATTTATTGCTTCTTAAATTATTTAGAGTTTTTTGTTTAAAATATGCACTGTAGAATTATAATTAGAAGAATTCTAGTTAACCACAACTAGGGAAATATTATGAAACATAAAAATTTGTCATATGATCTGAGTACCTATGGCTCCCTCACCTGTAATCCTTGTTACTCAGGAATCTAAGATCTGAGGATTGCCTGTTTGAAGTAAGCCAAGGTAGGAAATTCCATGATACTCTTATCCCTAATTAATCAGCAGAAAGCAAGAAGTAGAGATGTGGCTTAAGTGGAAGAGTTCTATCCTTGAGTGAAAAAGATAAGAGACAGAGTCCAGGCAGTGAGTTCAACCTTCAGTAGTAACACACAAACACACACACATATACACACACACAACACACTTGTGATTTGTCTTCTAGCAATGTATTACATGGACTGCTGAAATACAATAATTGATCATATATTTATAATCATATATATCATATATAGTTAAGTTTCAGTCACCTGGTCAACAATTTCCAAAGAACTTGAGATCTTGATCTTCGTAAATCAGTGTGTATGTGAATAGTATCTTAATTGCTATCAGACATCAAATTATAAGAAAAACTTTATCTCAGAAAGATCATCTGAAGCACTATTCTAATTAATAAAAAATGTGAAAGAGATTTGCATTTTAGCTAAGTTAGTTATTATTATTATCCTCACTAAACTCCTCACAAAGGTGTTTCTAAATTTCCAAGCACCTAGGCACAACTTAATTCTTTTTGATCATCTCTAAACCTGATGACTAGGAGATTTGCTGAGTCCCTGTGGCATATCCAAATAGCATAATAATTTTCTGCACAGAGCATAAAGAACAATGCAAGGGTATAAGAACAAATTAAACAATACCATATGATGTGGAAGCAGCATCTGCTGAACAGAATCAATCATAACCCTAGCACAATGATGACCCTCATAAGCTAACAGATTTCAATTTAAAATAGAGACAGAATAGGAGTCTATGAAATTGTTTTCATGCCCCTCTCTTAGAAGGAGAGGGAAAGAAATCTTTCAAATCTTTCCTATTCAGAACATTTGCTAATTCTTTATTTTGTGCATAATACTCTTCTCAGTGAGATGTGTTATTTTAAATACCCCATAGTTTGCAGGTATTAGCCATTCTTTTAAGAAAATGTAGAACTGTAATTGGAAAGGTAAAACTGAAAGCATGGAAGCCATATTGTGCCAAAAGAGATAACACAAAAATAGCTTATGACATGGGAATCTTCAGGATCCCTTGGCCCTGTCCTGCTGGGAACAGGTCTTGGATAGGTGAGCCCTGAATGGAACCTCAGCAGTGCCCATTGGCTCACAGGTGTCATTCATTTTCCCCTGACCTTTTCCTGATGTTTCACTAGCTCCTCTGTGACTACTCAGGGTTTGCTGTGTTTCCCCAGAATTCCAAGGGTTCTACCTAAAGGAAGACTGGTCAGATGTATCCTGGCAGTTTCCTGTATTGGTAAGTGACCAAGGCTGCTGTCCGTTATTCCTAGACCTTAGAGAGGCTTTCTAGGATTTCTGCCTACCAAATCAGTCTTCTAGTGAGTATCCATGGAGGATTGTAGAGAGGAAGATTGCATCTGGGTAACAAAGGTCTCCATTTGCAGCTCCCAGGTATTCCACTGTCTTGTCTGAAATCACATCATGCTTTAAGCAATTCAATGAAAATTTTATCTGAGTTGGTTCCATTCCTAAGTAACAAAGTGCTTACTTATATCCATGTGACCAACGTGGCCTCAAATATTTTCCCCTTAACTGCACAGACTTCTTCCTGACTGGGATCAGAGGAGGGGGCGAGGATGAATGATTTTCTGATTTCCTTTTTCTTAGAACATTTATTGTAAAACACATAATTCTGAATTCTTTTGCCATTTTCTTTTTTAGAGTGCAAATCTCAAAGCCTCTTGACAGTTTTTCAGCCAAGGGATGGATCTCTTCCACAAGGATGTGGGAGCTCTTTATTTAATGTGGAATCATTAAAGAACATAATACCCAGGTTCCAGCTCCCTAGGGAAGAGCAGGTATCTTCAATGGATGCCTTGCCTCAAGTTGCAAAATCATCTCTTGTCGTATGAATTGGAAAATTTATTTTTTCTTTATATAATGTCAACAGCGATGACCCATGACCTCTAATTTCTTAATGTTCTTCAATATATATCAACAATTTTCTCTAGGATTTAAAAACTTTCTTCAGTCTTGTTTCAGTGGAATTTGGACAGTGTTGTTGCTGTTTTTTCTATTTAGCTCTGGGGTAACTCTTATTCTGATGTTTTCCCTAAAAGATCCTATCTTTCCTTAAAATTTTAGACTAAGTTAACTGCCTATGACCTCAATTCTCTAGAAGGTACAATAGAAGTTATTAGTTGACTAACTTCTCTGATTTTTACAGTTTTTTTAATGGTAGACATGATACTGTTTTCCCATACCTTAAGAGGAAGTAGGAACATTTATTTTCATCATATCCTCTGTCATTATGAATTTCTAATTTAATGTGTAATCAGCAACCCAAGAAAAATTTAAGATTAGAACATACAACATTTGTAAATAAATATACTTAAATTGGAAGGTGTTTACTCAATTACAAAAAAAACAAGAAAATTCAAAAATGTTAGGACCAATGGAGACAAGATTAAAGATTTAATAAGCCACATTAAAAATTTTATTAACAAAGATATTTCTATTTTCTTGGGGAGACATTGTCATAGCTCTCCCAGGAGAAGCAAATTGAAATAAATTATCCTCATGCATTATTTCTTCTCTCTTTCTGAGAGAGGGAAAGAGGATGAGAGTGAAAAATATGTCTCACAATTGCTGTATTTCTTCCCAGAATCATTTACTAAATAAAACTCTGAGTTGCAGAGAAAAATAAAGGTCCAGGAAAACATCAAATAGGTTCACATGAAAACTTAACATTCAAAGAATAAAAATATTTAAAATGACTTTAAAAATAGAGACAATTAAAGACAAGAAAGAAGGGATAATAATTTTAGTATTACTAGGGTTCCTAATGCAGAAAAATAAAACAATTGACAAGGGACCATACTTAAACTCTCACCCAAATCAGGATAGACTTGAATGAGCATGTCAAAAAATCTCAAATTGTATCTGGCAAAAATTATCCCACAGTTACTATCTCTGAAACAGATTTTAGTAAGTAATTTTAATTCAAAGTCAAAGTAAGTTCCTCAATCTATATAAATATAAAATATAAAATAATTTATGAGAGAAATAATTCATAAGAAAAGAAAAAATTGATTCTATGATTTTCAAAAACAGCAATACAAAAATGGATCAGAAATGCTTAATATACCTTTAAACAGCTTTATGGAAGTCTAATTGACATAAAATATATACATTCAAAGTGTACACTTTGATAACTTTTGGGCATATGTGTATATCCATGAAGTCATTAACAAAATCAAGACAATGAATATTATCTATCATTTCAGAAAGAAAACTCCTGTGACATTGTATTGATTTATCAAGTTCTCCCTCGTGCAAGGAACCATTGATTTATAGAATTTTGTATAAATAAAATTATATAATACTTTCTGATTTATTCATTTTAGTTTCTGAGTTATGTACATTATATAGATACAACACACAGGGACTTCTCTCAGTGGGTCTCTTTTTTGACTGTTTTATGAGAAATCCTACAAATCTTTCTTCATTTGGTTTGGTTTTGTTGCAATGTTGGAGATTGGAACTAAGGGCCTTGTGCGTGATAGGCAAGCACTGTACCACTGAGCTACAGCCCCAGCTCACTGGACATTCTTTCATTTCTCTTGAAATAAGAAGCTGACAATTTCCTATGATGATTATACTGAAGCAGCATAGATGAAGAGAAACTGAAGCCTGATGAAGGCAATTCAAAATGCCATCTTTGCTTCAAAGAGAGAGAACAGAATGCATTCCTTTAGGAGGGGTGCATTCATCACCTCAAGAATTAACAATAGTCTGACAGGACAGATGCCTTACTGAGAAAAACTGCTTCCCTTAAGCTACTCCTTACCTCCAAAGGCAGATAGCAGGGCACCTCCTTATCTCAAGGATAAGGATCTGTTTTTATGGCAGGATGCAATCTTACCTGGAAACTCAGAAAGTAACACCAGGCATGATTAGAGCAAAGACAAAGCACCTATCTTTATGTAACTTTAAAGCCAGACCCCCTGCCTTTACCTTATAAATATCCCTACAGACCAAGGAGCTGTGTGTCTCTGTGTGTGTGTGGGGGGGGGGGGGGTTAGGTGTCTCTCTGGGTGTCTCCTTGTTTGTGTATGTGTCTCTGTGCATTTCTGTCTCTCCCCATGAGAGCACCCACATTCTGTTAGAGTGTGCCCATGCCCTTCTGTGTTTGTCTACTTTTTGTCTGTTTGTCTGATTGCCTGCTTGTTTACTTGCTCAGTAAAGCCCTGCCAAGATTTCTTACCATCGTGACTTGTCCAGAAATTTTTATTCTGTGATTGAAACCAAGGACCCTAAGTGAAGAGTTCCTACATTTAAACGGAGGCTTCACTAAACCTCACCTCGGTCTGGTGACAATACCACATCCTTTGCAACCTATACGTCCAATATTTATTGCCTTTGCCTGTTCAAAAACTAGAAAACTACAAAACTAAACGAGGCTTTTTATCATTTTATTAAATGAAAAGGTTTATTTTTATAAACTTGTAATTATATGTAAAGAAATGATGTTTGTAATGGCATTTTGTTCTTCATGTCTTCCTTCTTATTTCATAGTTAAGACTTAACTTTTCATTTGTTTCACACACTCGTAACTCCCTCCTTGGCTTCCACTGACACCACAGTGTGAGCCCTGGCTTCTGTCACTCAGTGAAGTAAGTTCTGATTCTCCACCAAACCATCTTCTAGTGAGAAAATGCTTCTTTATGGGCAGGTGGGAGGAAATTTCTGGCTCCTTGCATGGTCAGCATTGACTGATCCCTCAAATGGAGAGATGTAAATTACTGTGTTTCTAGATCAAGCCTCTGCCTCCCCATTGTCCTCTGTCAGGCCCAAACTGGTGGAAGGGGTGTGCTTACAGCTTCTAGCATGTGATCATCTAAGTTTCTTATTTGACCTTTGCTGAGAGAGGTGGGGACACACACACACACACACACACACACACACACACACACACACACACACACACAAACACACATATTCTCTGAGGTATTTGAATTGGATTGTGTGGGAGAATGATTCTCTGACCTGTGGTGGACTCAGCCTCAACACTAACTTTCCAAAGCCTTATTAGCAAACTAATAGGCCAATGGGGGCACACCTCCATTAAGGAATTTCCTGTGTTTGATGGCTGAAAGAAACCATTGCATAATGAGACATTCCTCCCCTGTGATAAGAGAGTTCCTTGGAAGATTTATTTACACAGTTACATGGGGAGGGGGTTTTACTGTGTGGGGAAAGTTTTATGGCTAAGATAGTTAACTCAGAGCAAACTTAGTGGATAAATGTAGCCTTGCCTTGACCAGTCTAATCCTATAATGTATTGACAGATGTAGCCATGCTTAGATAAGTCTTATCTTATGATGTATATCTTTCTGTTTGAACTTTACTCTTGAAGTTGTAAACTGATGTCTTATGACCTTATTCCTAAAACAGTATGTAAGTCTAGGCCCTCCTAAAATAAAGTGTGCACTTGTTCATTTGCCTTTGCATCTCTGGTGCCCTGATTTTCGCCTTTTTAGTTCCCAGGGGGGCACCCTCACAGGATTGGTTATTCTGTCTTGCCACTCAGTGCAGGCTTTTGTGTATTGGGGATGAGTCTGTAATTATCACTTCTTATCTATGAATTCTGGGATGTAAGAGTCAAAATGAAGATTAGGGATCATGTTTTTCCCAGAGTTTTGAGGTCAGTGAATGTTTTTCCTTCTTCATTTCAACCTTTGGACTCTCCATATTTTTATTTTAGGTATAATCTGTAGGGCTTTTACTGGTAGGTTGTAGAAGGAATAGTGAAGAAAATATATCTACTTAGTCTTCCCAGAAAATAAAATCTTGAGCAGAATTAAAAAAAAAATATATATATATATATATATATATATTTATATATGAGGATGAACCTGACATTCAAGGATTTTGTATTCAACCAAGCTTGGCTTCAGTGCCTTACTACAGGCAACTGCTATTAATCTGATTTTGGTAATGTTTTAGATGTAGGCACTGCAGTTGCCATCTTTAGAAATTCAAATTAACTTTTTAAAATTTTTATAGTGAAGTACAGAGGGGTTACATTTTCATTTATGAGGCAGTGAGTACCTTTCTTGTCCAACTTGTTACTTCCTCCCTCATTTCCCCCACCTCCCCATCAAGTTTATTTTTGAGATAGTTTTGAATTGTTTGTATCTCTAGGTTATTTAAATTTTTCTGTCATCTTGAATATGCAGAACATAGTTATAAGAATTTTTCAATATATTTAGTTCCTACTTCTATCATTTGTTTCAACATGGAATTGGTTTGGATGGTTTTCTCCACATTATGGGTAGCATTTTCCTGCTTTTACTTGTGTTAATTTTTATTAGACTCCATATATAGTAAATTGTATGTGTTATATTCTGGTTATATTTATTTACATAAATATTCATATAAATTCATGACTTTGGTATTTTGACTAGGCCAAATGCTTTACAATTGAAACAGGCTGCCAACCCTTTTTAAATTGTGTGTGTGTGTGTGTGTGTGTGTGTGTGTGTGTGTATTTACATTTCTTGTTAGTACTAGTGTTGTGCCCAAGTCCTAGAAGACCACCGAGAGCCAGACATTCCAAAATGCAAAAGCAAGGCTTTATTCAGACGAGCTGTAGCCCGGACCTCGTCCTAGAGTCCGACGCAGCGGAGGTTAGGAGGAAGGCCATGAGCAGTTTTACATGGGTATTTAAAGGAAAAAACCGCGAAGTTACATAAACCAGAAGTGCAAGCAAGGTTGGGGTGCGAGGACAAATCTGATTGGCTCGGAGCTAGGGGTTCTCTAAAATTGGTCTGAGGACATTCCAGAGCAGTCAACGTGACTGGAATATTCCCAAACCTGTTGGGCCATCCGGGAAATGGCTTTTTATGGTCAGTTGGTTTCGGCACAAACATCCACACAAACAACTTTGTTCCTGGAATCTGTATAATTTCTGGCTAGTTTCACCATAAACAAGCCATTTCCTGCGTTTTATGTATGTGCTGGGTTATTCTTAGTGTAACACAAAACAACAAGATGGTGGCAGCCTCAAGATGGAGTCATCCTAGTTCTTCGCTAGAGTATAAGAGCATTACAGTTTATACTGTCCTCTAATGTATATAATTCACCTTGATCAGATTCACCTCTTTTCCTCTCCTTTCTTCACCACTTTCACACAGGTACATAGAGTATTTTTACCGTATTCATCCTCCTTTACCCTTTCCATTCACCCCCTCGATTTTGACTAGCACTCATTCTTAAGTCGTTCTTTGTTTTGCTTTGAAATATTTGATCTTTCAGTACAGTCTTGCTTTTCTAAGAGCAGCATTTGTTCTTGGTTTAATTATTTCTTTTATAAAAACTGCTCTGATTTTTTTACCTCATCCCCTGTGAATAGTAGGGTTTTTTGTTTGTTTCTTTGTTTCTTTGTTGGCCCTGGCATGGCAGTAATATGCCCAGTCCTTTATATTCTTTAAAGATTATTCTTTTTGCTCTACTAAATGGTATAATCATATAATATGTTGAACAAGTCATCTTTTATACCTCAAAGTGGATCTACTGGAGATTTCTACAGATTTCTAATCCTGTATACAACTTGTTTTTCTTTTCTATTTATTTATTTATTTTTTAACTCCAGGGCACTGAACACAGGACCCTGGGTATTATACCTGATCTTCTTTTGCTCAAGACTAGCACTCTACTACTTGACCTACAGCTCTACTTCTGGATTCTTTAGTAGTGTATTAACGATAAGAGCTTCATGGACTCTCTTGCCCGGTCTGGCATTGAACCATGTTCCTCAGTTCTCAGCCTCCTGAATAGCTAAGATTACAGACATAAGCCATCTGCACCTAGCCACCACTCTCTTTTTTCACTATATCATTACACAAAAAGTTGGTTGAGAAAATTACAAGGTAGTCAATTGTATGTACTAACTTGCAATTTCTATGAGTTAAAATCATCTGAAAAGAAAATAATATTTCTTTTTGTACTGTGAATAATTAAGAATTCTTGTAGCCGAGTATGGGAAATATGGTAAAGTTACAAGGTATTTCTAAGAATTCATAACCAGATATATATTCCACTTGTGTATATAGGAAGATTGAATATAAATATGATTATAAGTTCAAATTTAAAAATAAATTCTGTGACTTCAAGCAAAGTATGCATGAAATTTCAATTAGTTTACTGAAATGTGTATTCAAAATTTATTTTTCTTTAAACTACAGTTTAAGTTCACTAGATATTGAGTAATAGTGAATGTGGCAATTATAGTCCTTGTACTGGAAAGTTTGTATTTGGGGTTTTATATGAGAATATTTGCAAATGAATAGTAATGATACACATGTTGCTATTGCATCAAAGACATCACTAACTTATATCCCTCACTTTGGATCTCCCATCTCATTCTATTCCTTTAGTTTTATTTTTTTGATTAAGGCATCATATTCACAGATTGTTAATTTCATGAACATAGTGTGAAAACACATCTTTTAAACACTTTTTTAACTTTATTCAGTGATACAAGATATGCTTTTTTCCTGTTTCTCAACTTTCCTCTTCTTTCTCCCTCCCTCCTTCCCTCCTTCCCTGCCTCCCTCTCTCCCTCCCTCCTTCCCTCCCTCCCTCATTCCCTTCCTTCTTTCCCTCCCTCCCTCCCTCCCTCCCTCCCTCCCTCCCTCCCTCCCTCCTTCCTTCCTTCCTTCCTTCCTTCCTTCCTTCCTTCCTTCCTTCCTTCCTTCTTTCCTTCCTTTTCTTTCCTTTTTCTCATCTTGTAAAACAGGGACATTTCACTCTTAGAAAGCAATTACAGGCATACAGGAGTCCTGGGTTATATGTGTATACACACAAACAAATTGACTTAAGGACAGTTTGTTTAAGGAGAGTCCAATCATGTAACTCCTTTGAATAACAAACTGGAACAACTCAACAAAATCATTTTGACAAGACTGGACATGTTTGGTGGTTGGTAGGGAGGAAAAAAGAGGGGGTACACAAAAGGAGGAAGGAACTGCAGTCATTATATTCAATATGTAGAAAATGAACTATGTATCTTGAGGGTAAGGATGGGAGGGGGACAGAGGAGATCATTGAAAGGGATGACATTGATCAAGATACATTGCACTTATAACTTGACTTCTGGAACTAAAACACTTGTGTACAACTGCTTAAAAATAATATGTATTTTCTAACACAACTCCACTGTCCTACTCCCCTTAGACCCCAGCCACTGGCAATGTATTTTACTCTATTTGTATGAGTTTGCCTATTTCGGACATCTCATGTAAATGAAATTATGTAGCATTTTCCTTCCATTGTTGTCTCATTTCATTTTGCATAATACTTCTCAGCTCCATCCATGTTGCCACATGAAGCAGGACTTCTTGTTTTTAAGGACTGAATAACATTATGTTGTATGCATATGGCACATTTTAAAATTCAAGTTTATGTAGATCAGCAATTGAAACAATTTCCTTATTCATTGTTGAAAATAATGCTGCAATAAACATAAAAGTGCATAAATTTGTTCTGCTTGCTTTTTTCTAATTGGTGGTACTGGGATTTGAACTCAGGGCTTTGTGTTTAAAGGGCATAACACTCTGCAACTGAACTGTGTCTTCAGCTGTTTTGTATGCTAATTGTTTTTGAGACAGGATCTTTCTTCCTTCTTTCACCTTCATTAAGACTGCGATTCACCAATTTTCTGCTCCCACCTAGCTGTGATAACACACATAGACCACTGTAACCAGCCAGATTTCCATTGAGAAGAGTCCTTGCAAACTTTTTCTCTCAAATTCAGCCTTCCCAAAAGAAAGTCAGTGGCTAGAAAATGTATTAAAAAAGTGTTCATCATCACTAATCATTAGAGAAATGCAGATCAAAACCCTTGTGTATCACCTCTAACCAGTTAGAATGGCTGCTCCCAAAAAACAAGAAATAGAAACAAAAGACTACAAGTAAGGAAGGTCTAGAAAAAGTAAAACCCTGTCCATTGTTGGGAAAAATTTTAAAAAGTATGCATTTTCGCAAAAAAATGTTGAAATTATGAATATTGATAAAGAAATCTTTCTCTGGGTGTATATCCCAGAAAAGCAAAGGAAAACATGAGAAGAAACATCACAACTTTTAATTAAAATGTGAAGAAACAAATTCTAAATGTAAAATGATGTTTATAAGATTAGAGTGACACACATATACATTCAGGCTGCTGAATGGAAGAGCCCGCTGCAATAGAGAGGAAAGTATACAAATCATTGCCCTATGATTCTCAAAATAATCTAAATATGAAACACCACAAAAATCAATGAACCAGCACCTTAATGTCATACCAAAAAAAAAACAAACCATTAACTTGAGATGTATCAAATTTAAGAAATAGATAACACTCTTAGAAGACAAATAAAGGAATTGTTCCAATCTTTATGGTAAACAGAAAAGTCATATATCAAATTTATGTTTGCATAATCCCTCCTTTTAAAAAAAGTGTGCTTAAGGAACATTCTTCTATATTTTATGTTCCATTGAGATTAATGATAAAAAAGTGAACACAGAAAGATTTTAGGTTTGCCTATTATATTGTAGACATTGCTGAGCTGAAAAAAATGAATCAAATAGAATCTGACTCATAAGAAACAATAATACAAAAGAGGAAAATCGGACTGCACAAAAGTCATTCTAAGGTAAGGGATTCCCTACCAATATGTTGAAACAAAATATATTTCAGGAAGTGTCACATTTGTGATGTGGAAAAAACGTTTATAACCATTTGAAAAGGCACATAATTTGAAGAGAAATAAACATTGGAAAAACCATCAAAGTTTTTCTTTTCTTTTTCTTTTTTGTACCTATCATAGGACTTGAATTAAGGCCCTAGGCATTGTCTTTTAGCTCTTTCCACTCAAGGATGGCACTCTAACACTTGAGCCTCAGCTTCACTTCTGGCTTTCTTTTGGCTAACTTGAGATAAGAATCTTGTGGAATGGAATTCTAGTCATCGATTAGAAAGAATGATATTGTACCAATTGTAAAGATATGGAAAAATGGAAAAAATTATATTAAGCAAAGTAAGTCAGACCCACAAAAACATAGGTTGCTTGGTTTACCTCATCTCTGGTAGCTAGAATGTATCTATAAATCTACAAGTAAACACACTGAATGTTATATATTCATATATATGACGTATGTTAACATATGGATGCATACATACATACACACATGCAGGAACATGACAAATTATATAGGAATCTAGACATTCACACACAGAGGCCAAAAGAAGGTATTCACAGGAGCCGTAGACAAAGGCTCAATAGCTATGTGCCGATGATTATATAAAATAATATTTTATGAAATGAACTCCAAGAAAAGGAAGAGACAGTTTTGATTACTCTCGATGCTGTTTTTGTTTTCTTTTGTCTTATTTGTTTGTTTGTATTGGAGAGATTAAGGAGGAATGGAAAAGGTGGAACAAAGGGTGAACAAATAGGTGGTAGTCACAAGACATTATGTGCAAAATGAACTGTAAATTGTGGGTAGAGATAGTAGGGGGAAAACTGGGAGCAGCAAGGGAAGTGGAGATTTGGTTCAACAAGAATTGCACTCACTTTCTCTCTTCGCAGATGACATGATCCTCTACCTAAAGAATCCCATAGACTCTACCCCCAAGCTATTAGAGCTGATCCAAAACTTTGGCAAAGTTGTAAGATATAAAATAAACCTTCAAAAATCAATGGCCTTTCTCTATGCTAACGACCCAAAGACCAAGGCTGAAATCAGGAAAGCAACTCCTTTTGCAATAGCCCCCAAAAACATAAAATACCTAGGAATAACCTTAACCAAAGAAGTGAAAGACCTCTTTGAGGAGAACTTTAAAAGCTTGAAAAACAAAATTAAGTCAGAACTAAGGAAATGGAAAAACCTCCCATGCTCCTGGATTGGGAGGATTAATATAATCAAAATGGCAATATTGCCAAAGGCTATCTACAAATTCAATGCAATACCCATTAATATCCGAACACCATTTTTTAATGAAATAGAGGAAGCAATCCAGAAATTCATATGGAACAATAAAAGACCTAGAATAGCAAAAACAATCCTAAGCAGAAAGAACAGTGCTGGAGGAATTACAATACCCAACTTCAAGCTGTATTATAAAGCTATAGTAATATAAACAGCTTGGTATTGGCACCGGAACAGGCCTGAAGACCAGTGGAACAGAATTGAAGACCCAGAAATGAACCCACAGAACTACGCCTACTTAATCTTTGATAAAGGAGCTAAAACAATAGTATGGAAGAAAGATAGCCTCTTTAACAAATGGTGCTGGCAAAACTGGCTCAACACATGCAACAAACTAAAACTAGATTCTTATATATCACCCTGCACCGAAATCAATTCCAAATGGATTAAAGACCTCAAAATCAAAACAGACACCCTGAAAACACTAAAGGAAGGAGTAGGAGAAACACTTGGGCTCCTTGGCGCAGGGCAGAACTTCTTTAACAAAGACCCAGAAAGGCTACTAATCAAAGAAAGGTTAGACAAATGGGACTGCATCAAACTGCAGAGCTCCTGCATGGCAAAGAACATGGCTCACAAGATAAACAGAAAACCCACAGACTGCGAGAAGATCTTCACCGGCCATTCAACGGACAAAGGCCTCATATCTAAAATATATGCAGAACTAAAAAAATTACCCTCTTCCAAAACAAAACCGCAAAGAACCAATAGCCCCTTCATCAAGTGGGCTAAAGACTTACAAAGAGACTTCTCTGATGAGGAAATGAGAATGGCCAGGAGACATATGAAAAAATGCTCTACATCACTGGCCATAAAAGAAATGCACATCAAAACAACATTGAGATTCCATCTCACCCCACTAAGAATGTCATATATCAAGAAAACTAACAATAACAATTGTTGGAGGGGATGTGGCCAAAAGGGAACCCTACTTCATTGTTGGTGGGAATGTAATCTGGTTCAGCCACTCTGGCAAGCAGTATGGAGATTCCTCAGAAGGCTAAATATAGAACTCCCCTATGACCCAGCAGCCCCACTTTTGGGTATCTATCCAAAAGCCCACAAACAAAATCACAGTAATGCCACCAGCACAACAATGTTCATCGCAGCACAATTTGTCATAGCTAGAATCTGGAACCAACCCAGATGCCCCTCAGTAGACGAATGGATCAGGAAAATGTGGTACATATACACAATAGAATTTTATGCCTCTATCAGAAAGAATGACATTGTCCCATTTGTAAGGAAATGGAAGGACTTGGAAAACATTATACTAAGTGAAGTGAGCCAGACCCAAAGAAACATGGACTCTATGGTCTCCCTTCTTGGGAATAATTAGTACAGGTTTAGGCAAGTCATAGCAGAGCATCACAAGGCCCAATAGCTATACTCTTATGAATACATAAGATGATGCTAAGTGAAATGAACTCCATGTTATGGAGACAATTGTTATATCACAGTTATAACTACTTTCAATGTCCCATGTGTATCTGTAGCTTCTATTATTGATGATGTTCTTGTATCACCTTCCTGTGGTTGTACCTACACTATCTCTGTAATCTTATCTGAGTATATTGGAAACTGTGTATACTGGTATTGGAACTAGGAAATTGAAAGGGAATACCAAAATTGAGAGACACAGGGTAAAAAAAGACAAACAACTACAAAAACAATACTTGCAAAACTGTTTGGTGTAAGTGAACTGAACACCTCAGGGGGGGAAAGGGTAAGGGGGAGGGGAGAGGGTGGTATGAGGGACAAGGTAACAAACAGTACAAGAAATGTACCAATGTCTAATGTATGAAACTGTAAACTCTCTGTACATCAGTTTGATAATAAAAATTTGGAAAAAAAGAATTGCACTCATTACCTGATTAATGTAAGTGTATTTCCTCTGTATATCAATACTATAATTAACAAAAATAAAGAAAAGAATCTTGTGGATTTTTTCTACTCAGGCTAGTTTTGAACCATGATCCTCAAATCTGTTTTCTGAGTAGCTAGGATTACAGGCATCAGTCACCAGTGCCTGACAATATAAGCTTTCTTAAAACCATAAACTAAAGAGCATTCTCTATGTTGGCATTTGCAAGTGTATTCTCCTTGGGAAGCTCCAACAGTATATGCAATTATCTACAGTATTCAGTTTAAAAGCGGCTTTCAAAAGGAGTTCTGGGAGCTCAACCACCTGCATACAAGCCACAGAAGATTAATTTAGCTCTGGCTAAGGGGTAATATGTTTCATAAAAGCTTTATCATTTTTTAATTTTTATGATATAATACAAGTAACTCTAATGAATTTCTGCCTTTAAAAGTCTGCAATAAAATAACCCAGAATTACTGTATCTTCAATTAAGTATACTGTGAAGACTAGATTTAAATTCAGTGTTTACCGAAGTTTCAGAGCCTGAGAGATGCTACTACTCTATTAACTGGCCAGTGTCAGCCTGTAAATGGGGACATTAGAAGGGAAATAGAGCTTGATTTCAAGTGAGAATAATTCTTATCTGACTAGTTGTCTTTCTTTCTGTGTTAGTAGCTTCTATACAACCTAATTTGTTGTCCATTTACTTTTGCACACTTGGTGAAATATAATTTATACATCTCATATTATTTTATTTAATAATTCTTATTATGGTACATAGTTCTGCAACTCTCAGCCACAATCAATTCTTTAATATCCCCATCACATAAAAAAGAAACTCCATAAATCTTTGTAGTTATTTCATATTTTTCTCACCTATCGACCTATCCTCACTCCCAACTCCTGGACCCTTGATAAGGATGTGTTTGCTTTCTGTCTCTATTTACTTGTATCCCTCACTTCCCAATAAACCTAATTTAAACATGTGTTGAAGGTTGATGTAATCTTTATTTGACTCTCTTGCATATCTTCTCTACCTTCATACTTAAGTGAACCATTAATTTTTACACCCTGTAGCTTGTAGGTTTATTATCTCACTCTCCTAGATTTGAAGTTCTTAAACTCAGACTTCTGTCTCACATAAAACAATTAGTAAATTGTTCTATTCAGGGCATATGATACTGTACCTACTGAAAAATAAGCAAGAAATGACCAATTAAAGTTATAGAGCAACAAAAAAAAACCTATTCATGAAAACTGAGTTTTATATAGAAATTTTATTAGTGTAATTTCACTTGAAAAGGAAATTTGGTCCTAGAAAAGGAATAAAAGACTCTTGGAATTGCTAAAAGTTCTTTCTTATTTTAATGATTTTATTTGAAGATCACAGGAAAGAAAAGTCTGAAGAAAAGATGAAAGGGGAAAATAACCAGGAGAAGGTAAAAGAAATTAGGAAACAAAACACTGATAACCAGGAGGTAACAGGGTATGTTTCAGTACATCAAAGTTAATTAATAATTAACAATTACATTATAAATTTGGTAATGTGAATATCTGTACATTGTTTTACATAAGTGCTTTGCTTTCAGAACTGTATATTCATTCAAGATCTAAGCTAATAAAGCTACCTATTTTCCATATTTGGGACATTTCATTAGAAAGTTGCTGCATTTAGTTTACACTTGTACTAGAAAGCAAAGGCATATTTTTCAGTCATATGTTAGAATAGGGAAAGAGACCTCCATTTATGTAAGCGGAATTTCATATATTTAAGAATGGGCCAGCAAAATTTAATTAAAACTGTGTCTATTGAAGGATGTCTCTCAGATACCCTAAAATAGAAAATGTGCTAAATGGCAGAGCTGACAGACTCCTCTACAACTGTATTTACCTAAAGATGGAAATCGAGGCTGCATTTCCTCTGATTCTCTGTATAATGGGAGCCCTTCAGGACCATTCCTAATTGAATAGCAGCTTTTGCTTGAGTGTCATAGCTAGTCCACAGGAGACATACTTACAACCAGGCTGAAGTCTTAGAAGATAAGAACTCAATCATTCTTCTTTGTATGTCTATTTGTTGTTGTTGTTGCTTTTCTTTTTCTACCATTATCTAAGGAGTATCATATCATTCATTCTTCAAGGGCTCCTCTTTCCTTCTGCTTTATGGTTTGCAAGGCCAGGTCCTTCACACCATCTATCAGATTGCCAATCCTTTCTGGGCATTTGTTTCTCAGGAGACCAGAAATGAATGAAAAAAGTTAGTATCTTTTCAAACTTACTCCCCCAAAAGTAGAGACTTATGGGTATTTTCCTAAGGCCCAATGTCTCAACTTGCCATCCAATCATGGGTGCTTTCTCCAAGGATTTGTCAAGAGAATTGATTTTCAATTTCTAGTCTGAAGATTATTCTTAGGCATGCTGTATTTCACCTCAACATGTTAAAATATGAAGTGTTAAAAAAAATAACAGCACGAATGCATTTTTAACTAGCTCCTGTAGGCTATATAGGTAATTAGTCACATGCATTGGGTTTCTGTCAATGCATAATAAACTACCACAAGCATTGTAGCTTATAAAAACATACTATTACCTCACACAGTTCGATGGGGAAGAAGCCCAGTAAATCTTAGTTGCTCTCTCTGGTTTCAGAAGATGAGGTGTTGGATGACCTGCATTTTTATCTGGAAGCTCGTTGTTGGCAGAATTCACTTCCATGTTTTAGTCCATGGCTGCTTTCCAGTTCTGAGAGGCTGTGAGCACCATATAACTCTCTTCACAAGAAAGGAACAGCATAATATGGTAACTACTTCTTGAAGGCTAGAAGGGATCTTCTCAGTCAGCTCAAACAGGCTCTCTTATAACAAACTTCAATCACAGGAGTAACAACCCATCACACTGCCACAGATTATATAAAACAAAATGAAGTAAGCCATATCCCAACTCCAGTCCAAAGGAGGAGAGCTGATACAAAGGCTTCAAATCAGTGTAGGCCACTGAAAGGTGATTTTACCCCACTGGGTTTGAGATGATCCCCCTAGGTTATGCAGATATGTCTTACCTCAGGCAGTATCACTAACATGGCCTATGACTTGATGGTTTGTAAGAACTTCACATCATCCAGCTTCAACAGTGAAGAAATGATTGTCATTCTGTCAGACATCTACAGGAATAGGAAGCAGGGAATGTTCAGTCTTACAGTTTTCCACTTTCAGACAAGATACGAGTTTTTACAGCTAAATGAATTAACTGTAGAAAAACATTTTTCAGACTTCTGTATGTCTCTAGAAAATAGTCCGAATTGAAGTCATATATATATATATATATATATATATATTTATATGTATGTATGTATATGTGTGTATATACATATATATGTGTATATATGTGTGTATACACATATATATGTAAATATACATATACAACATAGAGTTTAGAAAGTTGATTAGATCTTTGGACAATTTAATGTTAAAAGTGTGATGAGATGAGTTAGAATTTCAACACCTCTATCAGCAATTATCAATTGCGTATTTTAACAAATCAGTCAATTTGTTTCAGTTTCAGTCTGTCTTTCTGCGTATGTGTGCGCACGTGCACGCCAGTACCCGGGCTTAAACTAAGGGCCTGGGAGCTATCTCAGCACTTTTAATCAAAGCTGTTAGTCTACCACTTGAGCCACAGTTCCACTCCCAGCTTTTTGCTGGTCAATTGAAAATAAGAGCTTTAGAACTGCAAGGCTCAAATTTCAGTATCCTGAGTAGCCAGGATTACAGGCATGAGCCATTGGCATCTGCCTTTCTATGTGTTTTCCTAGTTTGTTATTTGGATGTGAGAGGTTAGGTTCTGAGAGAATTAGTTTTGAAAATTCAGATTGGCAATACACACAGAGAGTTCAATATTACATAATAAATATTGGTTCTGACATTTAAAATCAATGATGGCCATGGCAATGGTCATAATCAAATTTTATGTGAGAAATGCCTTATGGAAAAGAAAATAGAAGGTTTCATAGAAATTCAAATTGCAGGAAGGAATGATTAAGTAAAACAATAGAAACAATTAATCTAAAATTCAAAAGAATAAAGCATAAAAATTAAAAAATGTAAATGATACGTAGAGAAATATTTTAACATCATTTCAAAATATAGTTTATTGCAATTAAAAAACAAAATTTAGAATTCTCTTCCAAATCTAAGCATTAGAGACTACTGATATAATATCTAGACTGCACTGAGGGAAAAAATATGATATAGAAAAGCATATTAAGTCATATGATCCAGATAAGTAATATAGTGTTTAAAGTAAGCACCCAAATTGATAAATAGGTAAGAAGAAACTACCATTTGTGTTAAAAAAGATAGTTGGAAAAAAGAGAGATATGGACTGAATAACTTCTTAAAACATCCTTGCAGTATATATAAAAATGTAATTATAAGTATTGTTAAAATTTATCTCTAATTTGGATTGTCAGTTTTGGGGGCAAAAAGATTTCTAACGAGTTACTTGTTTAGGAAAAAATGTTCACCTTTATCTTTCATGAAAAAGCATGTTACATATTTTTTCTGGTTCAAAAATTAAGTAAGCGTAAGTTGAAGTATATGTTGAAAATTTCTTTTTGTATAAACATATAATTATACATATGCAATAGAATTAATATATAGAATATGTGCATGTATACTATATAGAATATAAAATTAACATAATGTATAATTATATATGAATATATGTGTATCTATTAATATGTATATATAATGTCATAAAAAACAAATGGCATCTGGATATAGCAGTGTAGATCTGTATCCACAACAGTAAGGAAGATTTTGAGTTTGAACACTATTTGGGCACATAACAAGTTCAAAACGAGCCCAGCCTACTCAGAGAGACCCTATCTCAAGTAAATAAATGAATAAATTTCAAATCCAATAACGTACACATATAGGCAGACCAGAAAATATGTAGAACAGAACTATGTCCTTCTACATAAAACAATTTGTAAATTATTTAGTTAAAAATTCTTATGTAGTTTAAAATAATACAATAATGTTAAAAATAAAAACCATAAAAAGCAATGATATATTTAATGTAATAGTTACAACTTAAAAGAAAGGAAACAACCAAACAGAGGTTCTTTTTATGATAAAGAAGTGATCAATAAAAGTAACAATATACCTGGTCACTAGTGGCTCACACTTGTAATACTAGCTTCTCAGTAGCATGAGATCTGAGAATGGCAGTTCAAAGCCTGGGAATAAAAAAAAAAAGTCCATATATCTCTTACCTCCACTTAACCACAAATGTCATAAATGGAAGTGTGGCTCAAATAGTAGAGCACTAGCCTTGAGTAAAAATCCAGGCAGGAATTCATAATCCTAAATTTAAGCCCCAATCTAGCACGTGCACACACACACACACACACACACACACACACACACAGTAAATATAATATGCTTTTATACAACCAATAGGCTCATAAGAATGTACTAAAGGAATCACTTTTTAAATAACAGTGCTTGGCTACATGAAAAAAGCTTAATAGTCTAATGAAAATTTATTCAGTGTATATTTTAAATTAAAATTGAATAGGCTTTATATTAAATGATCTTAAATAATTGAAAGTATTTTAATTGCTTGAATATTCAGGAGTATTATTTTCTCCAAATATTGGGCCAAGGAGGAATTTTAATATGCTATAAGCCAATATTTAGGCAGACAGACAAAAAATTAATTGAATTTGAACAAAGATGAGTTTATAAAAATTAATAAGTTTCTTCCTAGGAAAGAGAATAAAAGTAAGTTAACAAAACTGAATATATCAAGACGTAGAGAAGAAAAGTAAACAAAATAAATTAATAGTTCAAAAACAATAGGCAAATAATACAGAGTTCATATTTTCAAAGTGAACAATATCAGAAAACATCTGTAGAAGTCAGTTAAGATTAAAATATATTCAGCCTACTATCTTCCACAGTCAGATTTAAGTACACTGTGTTACTCAGGCACAATGTCCAGTGTACAATAGGAAACTTATAGCCATATGATAAATATGGAAGAATGTAGTCAAACAACTTTTGGTAATTTCCACATTATTTAATAATGGCATATTTCATTATGAAATTGTAAGGATTGTAAAAGATAAGTATGGGAACAAAAACTCTCAGGCAATTTAGTACACAACCATTCTAGTTGGGTACCTTGGATCTAATTAAATGTGTAAGCGCTCAGTCTTTCCAAAACATGTGAAATGTATAAATCTAGGATTCTAGCAACATCCACAAACATCATATACATACAAATCACTGCTATTGGTATGTAGTAAAGATTTTTCTATATATTTATATACTGAAATGCTTCCTGTTACATTTTTATATTAATACATCTTGAGTATGTTCTACCTCCTCCAGCCTAAAATGGAAACTAGTATATCATCATGATCCACAAACTTCCATATATTAACTGTAAAATGAATTTACATTCTTGATTGATTGTCCTTTCTTATTCCTTCCCCTTTCTAAATGATTTCAATGGGTTTAACAGTTCTGTATTCTTACATGAAGTATTTCTGTCTAACTTTTCCTCTCACTCTCTCAATTTCGCCACCATCCTCTAGGTGTCCTCCACTCAAAACAATCCCAATTTTATGCCAATGTAATTTTCTTCTTCTACAAATGATATGTGCAAGCTTATTTTACTTAACATGATGATCTTTAGTTTTGTCCATTTACTGCAAATGTCATACTTTCCTTTTTTTTGAGAATGAGTAATACTCATACATGTGTGTTTGTGTGTGTGTGTGTGTAGATATGTGTATATATACATATATAACATGTTTGTATGTTCATATGTCAGTAATGGTGCTTGAACTCAGGATATTGTGTTCTGCTTCAGCTTTCTCCCTTACTGCTAGTGCTTTGACACTTGAGTCATGCCTTTGCTTCCAACTTTTGCTGGTTAATTGGAGACAAGAGTCTCTGATTTGCATGCATGGGCTGGCTCCAAACTGTGATCCTCAGATATCAGCCTCCTGAGT
Organism: Perognathus longimembris pacificus; assembly: GCF_023159225.1. NCBI lineage: Eukaryota > Metazoa > Chordata > Mammalia > Rodentia > Heteromyidae > Perognathus > Perognathus longimembris. The sequence goes on from NC_063165.1 coordinate 55,669,698, forward strand.
ATCTAGGATTGTGGGCATGAGTCATCAGCACTCAGAACCCAGATTCTCTTATCTATTCATTGACTGATGGATATCTAATTTTGTTGATTGGCTATTACAAACATAGCTGCTATAAACATAAGTGGACCATGTATGTCAGTTTTATATTGTCTTACATTTTTAGGGGGTATGTACCCAGGATTATGATGCCTATCCTAGAGAGAAATAGTATGCCCTGACTATTATATTCTTGAGGAGAAAAGCTCTATAACAAGAATTATCTTGCTCTGGAATGATGCAAAAAATTACTAAGGAAGGAAATGTAGCAAAGGAATGAAACATGATTGTAGATTCTTTGCATATTCTCTTATTTTCATACCTATAACACCATTCTAGGTATTATAGGTCATTCCAAAACTAAAGTTTTAAGGACTCTCTCCCCATTCCATATACAACCTTCTAAGTAACAATGATATATATGTTACGGACTTCAAGGGAGGAGATTCCATGTCCCTCCAGGAGTCCACCACTCAGAGACAGTATCAAGCAAAAAGATGGATTTATTGGGGAAGCAAAAAGTGAACTGATGGGCTAGGGATGCAGCACAGACTCAGAGCTGGAACTATGACCCCTAACAGTTTTTGAGCTGGGGTTTATAAAGGTAAAAGTGTAGCACAGATGTAGGGGGTTGACGCAGGAGGTAGAGCCAGCAACAAAGAAGTTAAGCAAGCCATTTACAGAAACAGAATTTTAGATTAAGGTTCACCTAACATTAACTTCATTTTAACAATTGTTACCATGTTTCCCTAATCAAGATGGAGTCATCTCTACTCCCCCCAACATTTGTTATCATGTTTCTCTGATAAAGATAGAGTCAGCTCTACTTCCTACAACACACACATATGTGTATATACATATATATGTATATATACATATATGTGTATATACAGAGAGAGAGGGAGGGAGAGAGAAAGGGAGCGAGGGAAGGAGGGAGGGAGAGAGGGAGGCAGAGAAAAGGAGGGAGTGGGAGGGAGGGAGGGAGGGAGAGAGAGAGAGGGAGAGAGAGAGAGAGAGAGAGGCCAAAATAAAGTAGATGGACATCAACCTAGGACAAAGAAGGGTGTGGTTGATGGGTGGAAATTTAAAGCTGTCCTGGGAGCACAGAACCAAGGATAGAAAGAATTAAGAGTTCCTTCTGTTTTTCAGTGGAAACACCATCTAAGATAGTTTCCATACTGGAAAAGCTGATAGACCATGATAATTTTCATTAAATTACAGGCTATTAGAGAGGTATGGATTTTAGTGGAGACAGACATAACCAGGTCAAGTTTGTGCTTTACTGAATTTCACTTGCCTAAATTCTCTCATACTTGGGTATGAAATGACCTTACATGCTTTTGCACATATAGAATACCCTCAAATTTGTGGTTGTAAATGCCTGAAACTGTAGCAACAGCATAATTCATCATGAAAGAAGAAAATGATAAGAGAAAGGGAGTCTCAGACTGACAGTATTAGGAGGAGTCAAATATTTAAAGAACAGGCAAAGGGAACTTGTTTTAAAATATACATATGAAATGATTGTTTTCTCCTGGTAACTCCAAAAATGTTCATCCCATTTTCTCCCAATGATGTTTACACCAAGTTGATTCCTAAAGTGTTTTCTCACCCCTCTAAAGATTTCTTCAGCTGTTCCTAACCAATATAAATCAGCCTAAAATAGAACTGCTATGTGTTTTACTTGACCTGTTCTCTGATTAATTTACCAACCACCTCCTCCCTCTTACCTCCTAGACAACAATTACTAGGTTTTACTTATCACTCCCCATCCTTTCCTACCTTGAAACATAGAGTTTATGTCACTAGCTAGACACTCTCATTGTCTAATCTGCCACTCCCTAACATGTGAGTCACAGCAATGACTTTATATTATGACACATGATTATTTAATATTCTAACATGCAAAGCACTGTCCTAAAGTAAGAGAATTCAGGGAACACATTCAATTTCTGGGATGAAGAATATTGCTATATTTATTCACTCTGTATGCATGAACAAAATTGCTTTTTGGAAAAGAAGAAACATATTCAAGAACACATAGGAAAGAAACTGTCTTAAATATTTTACAATGTCTTAAATAGTTTACAATGGCATCCATAAGTCCTACCTCTCCATATTCTCTCTTCTCCCCCCTCCTTCCCCACTCCCCCTCCCCTCCCATCCCTTTCCTTCCCCTCCCCTCCTCTCCCCTTCCCTCCCCTTCCCTCCCCTCCTCTCCTTTCCCCTCCTCCCTCCCCTCCCCCTCTCCTCTCCCCTCCTCCCTCCCCCTCCCCTCCCTTCCCCTCTCCTCTCCTCTCCCTTCCCCTCTCCTCTCCCCTCCTTCCTCCCCCTCCCATCCCCTCCCCATCCCCCTCTCCTCTCCCCTCCTCCCTCCCCCTCCCCTCCCCTCTCCTTCCCTCTAGCCTCTCCTCTCCTCTTCTTTTCTTCCTTTTTCCCCTCTCCTTTCTTTTCTTCCCCTCCCCTCTTCTTTTTTCTTTCTCTCCCTTCCTCTCTTCTTTCTTTCCTATCTTCCTTCCTTCCCTCCTTCCTTCTTGACTTCCTTTCTTTCCTTCTTCCTTTCTTTTTGTTTTCACTTTCTTTCCATCTCTCTCATTCCTTCTCTCTCTCTCTCTCTTTCTTTTTCTTCCTTCTGTTTCGAAAGCAAGGTCTTGCTATGTAGCAAGCTAATCTCAAACTTAAGATCTTCCTGCTCTAGTTCTCACAGTACTGGAATTGCATGCTAGGCAGACTCAGTACCCAGTTCTTTGCCATTCTTGGCCCTCTCTTCTGCCTTGGCCTCTAAGATCTGAAAAGTTATAGGGCCAGGACTTAAATCTTAAAAGGAGAAAACCTTATAAAAGCAGATCCTACTGAAATAAGTACCAGTATTTTCAGCCCCAGAATTTATATATGCTATTTGAAAGTGTAATTAATGTACAACATTGATGCCATCACGAGTCAGGCCATTATACCATAGAAGTTAAAACTCTGTGGTAAATGTTTCTTGTTTATAGATGTACACACATTAAAATCTTGGGATTTAAATATGAATATTTATAGATGTATTCAAAGTGCCCTGAATACATGGAGTTATCAAAACCTATGAAAATTAGTTAGGCACTGATGGCTCACATCTATAACCTTAGCCACTTGAGAAACTGAGATCTGAGCATCATGGTTCGAAGTCATCCATTTCAGGAGAAAGTCTGTGAGACATTTAAATCCAAGTTCCAAAAAGTCTGAAGTGGAGCTGTGGCTCAAATGGTAGAGTATTAGCTTTGAACATGAAAGCTCAGAGACAGCACTCAGGTCCTCAATTCAAGCTCCTGGACTCACACATACACACACACACACACACACACACACACACACACACACACACACAAATAACAATACCCAAAACCTACAAAATACTGAAACTCACAAAGCAAACAACAATTTAAATGAATAAAACTTAGTCTCTTGGTTCCTACTACTTGATCCAAATTTCTTTCCATTAGAATATGCTTTTTATATCCTCCTCTTCTATCCTGCTCCTCCCTCAAGTACACAGAACCATACTTGGAAATTAAGAAATTCGGGAAATAAGAATCCCAAATATGTTGGAATCCTTAAATGACATTTTAATGAATATAATATAAACTATACTGAATATAGTGTTCCAACCTTTTAGATGTACAATACTGGCAGGATTTATTTATTTATTGTTGGGTTGTTGTTTTTGGTACTGATACTGGGGTTAGAACTCTAGGCCTAGCACTGTCCCTGAGCTTTTTTGCTCAAGGTCTGTCCTCTATCACTTGAGCTACAGCTCAATTTCCAGATCTTTGTTGGTTATTTGGAAATATAGATCTCATGGATTTTCCTCCCCAGGCTAACTACAAAACCTTTATGCAGAGCTAAGCCTCCTGAGTAGCCAGGATTATAGAAGCAAGCCACAGGGACCAGGCATACACTTTTAAAAGCCTAAAAATATAAATCAATGAAATCATCATCAGTGTCTATTCAGTGAACTCAGATGGAGTAGGTATTACCCAAGCTAATTTGGCCAGGTTGTATAATGGTTATTTATTTATTGTTGTATTGGCTGGAAGACCATGTAGTACTACTATTTCTATCTTCATTGATCCTTATTTTCATAAATTTCAGTGGAATAGGTACAGAAAGGCTGGAATATCTTCCAACATATACTACAACTGACAAAATCACCTGCAAGACATATGAGTTCAAGTTATATTGATGGTTAGGAAACAGACAACAGCAAGAAAAATATCTCTCCCACTAACAGTAAGAAAGGCTCAGGGCTGGGAATGTGGCTTAGCAGTAAAGTGCTTGCTTAGCATGCATGAAGCCCTGGGTTCAATTCCTCCTTACCACATTAAAAAAAAAAAAAAAAAGAAAGGGTCAAATAACCTAAAATTGCCTTAGTTCCTTGAATCAGAGAACTTAAATCTTGATTTACCCATGTGAACTGAGGCCTTTAGATACTCTGAGAAGTGAGGAAGACCATAAAGGTTTCCATCTTGGTAGTGATGGTGGGAAACTATAGGGTAGCAGTGCATGAGATAAGATCTATCAGGTTTTCGAAGTTCAAGAAGCAAAACTCTGTTCCCTAAGCTCCTATGGGCTCTCAGAAGGAATAAGAGAGTTAGTGTGTGAGATTGGAAGAAAACCTTGTCCAATTACCCTTGCAAAGATAACTGACTGTGACTGAGGAATGGGCACAAAACAACTCTTGTGTACTGCAACACCTGCAATCCTAATCCATATACCCCAATTCTAATACATATATTACAAAAGCAAACAAGCAAAAAAAACCCACATAAAACATTAAGATTGATTTTTGACAACACTACCAAGTAAATAGCAAAAATTCCACAGGAAACAGATTTCTCGAAATAGATGTTAGGAAACCATTGACAGTGTGTTTAATGTCATAAGCTGGTGCTTGATCATTTCGCTCATATTAGAAACAACATGAAATACATTATACACATAAATATCAATTCTAGAATCATAAAAGGCATGAATTGTAGGAGATATAGGACAACTGGCATATTTAAAAAATATAATTGTGTACTCTTCAAAAGATTTAGAAATATAAAGACAAGCTAAATCCTGGGGCAGAATATTGGCAAGACATGTATCTCCTAAAGCATTTGTAGATGTGATTCAGAAAAAAAAAACACTTGCAAATGAAAGATAACATTGATTTTCCAATAAGCAAATAGATAAAAGATTAAGATATGAACAAACCCTTTAACCCAAGATAATAGCACATAACAAAAACAACAAGCACATTTATGGGAGGGTCCAGTATAATTTTTGAGTAAGAAAAGCCTATTACATTTAAATGAGAATGAAAGAGCACATAGAATGGTCAAACTGAGAAAAAGACAGTAGAAGACATAGAACAATTACAACTTTTTTCATACCATGCAGATGAGAGAGAAACATTTAAGAACTCATGTGGGAAATGGTTCATACATTTCATAAAGTTGGATTTTAGGGAATATCAATATTCTTCGCAAATGCACCCAGGAATTTTAAAAACAGATGTCCACACAAAATGCTACCCAGAATGTTTTAGCAGTTTTATTTATAATAGTCAAAATATGCTATTAAAAGGAAAAGAAAAAGGAAGGAAGGAGAAAAAGGAGGAAAGAACACAAAGCCACAAATTGGAGAATATATTTAAATTGTGGTATATGATTATAATAGACTTTCATTCAAAATTAAAAAGGACTGAACTACTGATAATGTACCACACAGTCATTAATTTTAAAACAATTATGATAAATAAAAAGACAAGACACAAACGCTCTCATGATTTACGATTCCATTTGTGTAATACCTTGTGAAGGAAATACTTTAGACAGAAAGATAAGATCAGGATGTATAGGACTGGGGTTAGGAGATAAGAGTATTGATTAAAAAGTGACAGTATGGGCTAGACATCACACTGTATATAGGTTCACATCTATAATTGTAGCTACTCAGGAAGCTTGGATCTGAGGATAATTGTTCTGAGCCAGCCAAGGTAGACAAATGCAGTGGATGCTTATCTAAAATTAACCAGCAAAATGCTGAAATTAAGAACATGCTTCAAGTGGTTATGTATCAGTTATGAGTGAAAAAGCCAAGCAAGAGCTCATGGCCCTAAGTTCAGATCTCAGTGCTGGCATAGAAAGAAAAAAGTGATTATAAATCTCTACAGTGTTGTAAATAATTGTATATTTTTAATTTGATTTTATCGTTAAGGTGAAGTACAGAGGGGTTACAGTTACATACATAAGGTAGTAAGTACGTTTGTTGTTATACTTGTTACCCCCTCCCTCATTTTTCTCCCCCAACCCACAAACTCAGGGGAGGGGAAACCCCAGAGTGGTACAGTTATTTTCCAACATATTATCTTGTGAGTATTGCTATTCTGTTGGTTCTACCTTTATCCTTTTTCTCACCATTTTGATGTTCCCCTTTCCTTCCCTAATTCAAAGAAATGTATATACAAAATTCTACATCTTGATTGAAGTTGTTTGCTTTGTGTAGCGGTTTTAACTTGGGAAAATCTGTTACTTTAAAAGTGCTTTGAAATCTTAGATTCCTCCAAAATATAAAGAAATATTTCAAGCTGAAAAATAAGCCCAAATGTTTCCTCTAAGTCTAAGTGATACTAGCAATTTTCAGAACTCTCAATAAATAAGTCAAATTAAATATATCTTTCTGCTTTTTAACCATTAACTTAAAAGTTTCATAAAACATTGAATAGTCTTTTATACTGCAGACCCAACCTGTAAAAGAAAATGTTTTAGAGATACATTCTCCACTGCTCAATTAATAGCAACACTGTCAGTTAGGAAAGCTGATATCTCAAAATCCAGATCCAGAACCAAACTGGCTTTTCTACAAAGATATAGTATCCCAGAGATTAAATCACAGCCTTATCATGAAGAGACAGTACTGAGTTTGGCTAAATCTATGCTTCTACAGATTTAGGTTGTTTACAAAAATACAGTTTGAAAGTAAGGAACTATAGATAAAGCATACAACTTTGTCTTATTCTGGTTTTTAGCAGTGGTGAATTCTGTTGACAGATGAAATGACATTTTAGGACATATCAATGCTTAAAACTTGACTATTGTCCAAAAACTCAAGTAATAAGAAAGGTCTAATAGGATGCATAGTGACTGACAAGGAGAGAATTCATTTTCAGAGGACATTTGTGTTATTGATGGGTAGAGATATACCATATTCTATGAGGGAGGTTAAAAAAAACCTCTCTTCAAAAGTACCTCTGTTGTTTGTTTTTATTTTCTCGAGGAGGTGGACCTGGGTATTGAACTCATGGCTTGAAAGCAGTCCCTGACCTTTGGTGTTTAAGGCTAGTATTCTTCCACTTGAGCCACAGCTCTATTTCTGTTTTTAATTGGACATAATAGTCTCATGGGTTTTTCCTGCCCATGCTGGCTTTGAATCGCAGCCCTCAGATCTTAGCCTCCTAAGTAACAAAAATTCTAGGTGACATTAAAAAGTGACATTATAGACCAGGCACCAGGTGCTAACATCTATAAACCTCAGGAAGCTTAGATCTGAGAGGATAATTGTTCATAGCTAGCCCATGCAGACAAATCTAAAATTAACCAGCTTATCTAAAATTAACCAGCAAAATGCAAAACTAAAAACATGGCTCAAGTAGTTGGCACCAGTTATGAATGAAAAAGCCAGGCAAGAGCACAAGGTACTGAGTTCAAGCCTCAGTGCAAGTATAAAAAGAAAAACTGACTCTATAAAACTCTACAATGTTGTAATATCCTGGAGGGTGATGGGGAAGGTACAGAACTCAAGGGAAAAAAAAAGATGAAAAAGTACAGCAGTGGAGTTCACTGGACACTGATGAAAGTAAACTATGCATCTTGTAGGGAAGGAAGGAAGGGAAGGACTGAGAGAGAGAGGGAGGGAAGGGAAGACACTGTGTGAAAGGAAATTTACTCATTACCTGACTCAAGTCATTGTAATCCCTCTGTACTGCCACCTTGACAGTAACAATGAAATAAATTAAAATAAAAACACCTCTGTCAAAATCTTAACTCTTTGTGACCAGGGAGTTAGCATTTCTCTTTTGCTTCTAACGAACACAGTGTCTCACAAGTAGTATGAAGTAGTATTAACATTAATATATTTTGTATGCTTTTAAAAAGTATGAACTTTCCCAGCTGACACTGGTGGCTCATGCCTGTAATCCTCTAGCTACTCAGGATGGTGAGATTTGAGAATCAAAGTCTAAAGCCCAGGCAGAAAAGTCCATGTGACTCTTACAGCCAATTAACCACCAATTTAGCTGGAAGTATAGCTCAAGTGGTAGAGTGACAGACTCAAGCTTAAAAGTTAAGGAAGTATATCGTGGCCCTTAGTTCAAGCCCCAGTACTGGCAAAAGAAAGTATGAACTTTCTAATAATTATTAATCATAATAAAACCAGACTTTCTTATATTTAGGGGCATATGATAGCTATAACCTACATTTGTAGATAAATTTTTAAATGTGTTTCTAATATTCTAGAGATTTAGAGAGCACAATAAGTTTAAAGATAATCACTGATGAATATTAACTATGTGCTTAACGGCTTAAAAGATTTGAAACTTTGCCCTGACTTTAAATTGCTTCTGTAGCCCTCGTCATGATTTTTAGAAGTTAACAAGCCTCTTTTCACTTGAATGATAACAGTTACCAAATATTGAATTCTATATAAAGTAAAGCATTTTCACTTTAGCACAATCATTCAGCTAATCTCCTATAGTACCAATATAAAATCCATCTTCATGCACTTTCCAAAAACACAAATCATGTGATTCTGATTGTAATATTAGCTAAATATTTCCCAAATTTATTTCCTCTTCTTCCTTCTTGTCACTTGTTGTCTTTCACATTATGACAAATTTTCTGATGGATGCCAGTCTTATTCATTGTAAAACTAGTTCCATATCCCTTCCCAGATAATCTGTCTATTGTCCAAAATTTACCATGTGACTTTTCCATGATTATATGCCAGTGATCCCAAATCATCTATATGCTCAGTAAGAAGCTCTTAATGCATTATGTAGGCTCTTTCCTAAGCTAGCCTTGCCTATTGCTACTCTTAATTCTTAGCTTCCTTCTGCAAAGAACCCCTGCCCCTCGCATAACTAAATATAATTCTTTGCACAAACTCTATTGTTTGGTACCTTGAAGCCATTGCTCACACTATTCTTCCTGGAACATCTTTGTCCTCTGGCTCATAATCTAACTTACACCTGTGGTTACATGCTGTCCCTCTCCTCATCTTTAAATATTCCATAGTGTAGTGCAACTTCCTCTGCTATTGTCTCTCATCTCTTTTGATTAGTAGAACCTCAAGGGAAGAAACTTTCTTTCTTTCCCTTATGATCCCAGTAGCCTTGAGTAGTGTGTGGCAAGTGTCAGTTAAATCATTTTTGTAATATGTACATGCATACATACATACTTGTATATTTAAAATGCCAGTCCCATGCTAGAGAAATCAATTTGCTTTATATCTTTATAAACTCCTCCTATCTATGATACACACAGAGGAACATTTTGATATCTAGAAAAACACAATAGAACCTATTTCCTGCAATAACCTCCCACTACAGAAAGTGGCAGGAAATGTATTTAAATCCATATAATAAGGTAGATTGGCAGTAATAATTTGCATTTGGATAAGAAATTAACCTTTTCTAGCATGCTAGAACATCAGACATAATTTAAAATGTAACAGTTAACTGAATCAAATAAACTATATGTTTAATTACTTTAAAAGACTTGAAACTTTTCCTTGACTCTAAATTGTTAATACCTTTTTTCCTGAAAGTAGCTCTTTTGTGAAGCAAACAAAAAGAAAATGTAATGAGACTCAGAATTAAATGTAACTGTAATTCAGAAGTTTTTGTACCATATCTTGAAAACAGTGTTATTCAAGGTCAAATTATCTATAAAGAAGAAAACTACTGCAAGCAATTTTTAAAGGTACAAATGAAGTATAACATGTGCTGTGTTAATTACATCTAAAAATATTCCATACACTTTTTTTCTTCAGTACTTAAACATCTGTTGGAATATGCAAAGATTCTCCTGGATTCTACAATAAAGTAAATGATGTTTCCCTTGAAAGGAGCCTAGTATATGATAATAGCCTATTGTTAAAATTGCCTACAAATGTTAATGCCTATCAGAAAATTGCTTTGTAATGACTAATGTTTGGAAATTTATAGGAGATTTTTTTCCCTGTTAACATCATTATGTATTTGTAAAAGTCACACAAGTGAAAAAAGTAAAGATGATCAGTAGCATAATTATTTAGGAGCGTAATATCAGCTTTCTGACAGCAAACTACAAATCTTAAAATACAAGATTACTTTTTGCCAGAGATGTCAAAAAAAAAAAAAACAGTAAAAAGTCAACAGAATAGAAATAACATTCAAATGAAATTCAGGGCATTGCACCTACTAAGCAGGCACACCACCACTTGAGCCAGTCTGCTAGGCCCATTTTTGTATGTTTATTTTCTACATAAGGTCTTAACTTATTCCTGGGCTAGCATCAACTGTGATCTTCTTATTACACTTCTCATTGTTGCTGGAATGACAGGCACATACCACCACTGCATCCAGCTGTAGAAATAGTCTTGTCAGTGTTTATGTTTAGGCTTACCTCAAACAAAAAAACACCCTATCCTCTGAATCCACAATTAGGGGCTTAAGCCACCATGCTGGGCTACTGTATTTTTAAGGCTTATGTCCCCTATGTGAAAGGTAAGAGATGACATTTGATCTTTGTCAGTCTAGCTATTTCATTTAAAATGATGATCTTCAGTTCCATCCATTTTCTTGGAAACAACATATTTCCTTTCTGGAAAGGTGAATAATACCCCATTCTACACAAATGCATGATAAACCTATACATCATATATATGGACATGTACAATTTTATATAATCATCAGTTGGCAGACACAAAGGGTGATTGTGTAGTTTGGTTACCCTTACTGTGAACAGTACAAGTATAAATAAGATTGTACAAAAAGAAGCCAGGGACAGCACTCAGGCCCTGAGTCCAAGCCCCAGGACTGGCAAAATAATAATAATAATAATAATAATAATAATAATAATAATAATAATAATGTGCAGACATCTCTATTTCATGTTGACCTACAAGCCTCAGATATACATCCATGAGTGCTTTAGTAGAATCTATGATTCTTCCCACCCCTATTCCCTATATGTTTATCAGAAATTTTTGTTATTTATTTTTTCTGATGAGGTTACATAGAATGTCATGCCATTTTGATTTGCATTTCTTTTTTGGCTCAAATACTTCTACATGTGTTCATTGGCAATTATACTTCTTTTGCTAACTCTCTGTTCAATTATTTGCCAATTATTAAATTATTTATTATTATTCAATTGTTCTTTGGATAGTTAATTTCTTTGTTTTGTAAATTATATCTAGAGCTCCTATACATTCTGAGTATTAACCTTTTATTCCTTGAATAGCTGGGAAGAATTTTCTGGCATTCTGTCAGTTGTTGATTCATTCTGGTAACTATTTGCTTTTTAGTTTGATTCATTCTCATTGTTAATTCTTGTTTTCATTTCCTAAACAATTTGGCGATTTACTTTTAAAAGCATTACTATTTTTATCTTCAAAGGTTTCCCCATATTTTACTGATTTCAACATTTCAGGACTTATACTTAAAACTTAGATATCTTATTAATTTGTTTCTCTAAAGGATGTGAGATAGGATTCTTGCTTCAGTATGCTACCTATAAATCCAATATTCCCATCTCCATTTGTTGAAGAGGTGTCTTTTTGCCAGTGAATGTTCTTTTTTCCCTTCTTTTTCAGGTGAGAGGTAAGTTCAAGGGGAAGGAGTAGATTAATGCATAGAGAGCATGTCAGTGAATAAAGTCATAATGGGCCAGGTATATAGGTGAAAATGGGTCTTTGAAAATTGAAGGGATGGATGAGGTTTAGAAAGATGGGGGAGAATGATGAAAGGAGTGACATTAGTGAAGATGAATTGTACTTAGAAACTGTATGTTGACTTAAAACCTCTTTGTACAACTACTGAAAGATACTTTTTTAAGAAAGCACAAACAGAATGGTTGCAGCCATGCGGCATCATTTCTGAATCTATCTTATTCCTTTGTATAATGTGACTCTTTTTGTACCCTCACATTCTCTTCTTCTTTTCATGGATCTGTAGCATAATTTTAAACAGGCATTGTGGTACTCCAGCATTGTTGTTTTGTCTCAGAATGTCGGGGAAAAAAGCCTCTTAGGTCTAATATTTCTTGCAAAATAGCAGGACACAGAATCAGCATACAAAATTCAGTAGCTTTTCTACATACTTATAAGGAAAAGGTTGAGAAAGAAATTAGGAAAACAATCCCATTCAGATAGCCTTAAAAGCAATTAAATACCAAGTATTCAACCTAGCAAAGAAAGTGAACATCTTCTACAATTCAAAACTATAAAAACTTGAAGAAATTAAAGTAGGTACTCTTTAATGAGCTCAGGTGGGTAGGCCAGGCTCACCAGGGTAATTAACACTTTAATGAATTCAAAGTTAACTGATTCGTGTTTTAATTATATCTGCAGAAGTTCTTCACGTAATTGCTTGGAGAATAGGGAATGAAGAGAGGATGATATAAAGGGTAATTTTGATTCAAATATACTGTGAAAATTTAACAATGAAATTCCTCCATAAGAATTTAAGTAAAAAACAGCGAAACAAAACTAAATAAACAAGCAAAGTAATTCTTCATTTTTGCCATTACCTAGTACATTTAAGGCAAGATACAAATCCTACCACACAGGGTAGTAGAAGTATATATATATAGGACAGTGCTCTCTTATTATTCTGGTTAATACATGCAAGAATTTTAATCAATCACTGGGCTTTGTTAAGAACCACTGATGATTATAATTTGTAGGTATTGTTACAAATTCATCGAAGAAAGGAGTGCATGATTTTTTTTTTTTTTACTGGCACTGAAAACTTTCTTTTTCATGGCACAAACTCTCATCAAAGAGGTAAGAAATAGCAAGCACTAGTAGTCATCCCATCACACTCACAAAGGTGAAAAATCTGGGAAAAAGAATTATTTCAGAAACAGCCATTGCAAAGGCCCTGAGATAGATTGAAGCAGGAAGCTCTGTAGCCTTGTTTTTTTAATTTCAAGATAAGCATCTCTTGGGATAATATTTTCTTCCAGATACCATTATTAGTTTTCCATCCATTTGGTTTTGGAATTTTGACAAATGAAGTTTTATGCATTTTTCAATGAAAAGTTGTGCAAAATCTATTAGGTTCTTGTAGCCATATGACATTTTTAAAGCACAGACACTAAATCCCTTTGTAACAGCAATTTCAGTTTCTTTAAACTGTTTCTTATCTCCCAAAGTTCTCCTTTTATTTTCAACCACCTCTCAGCCAACAGCCTTTTCATCCCAGTCTCCCATCTCAGATTGCTGCTTTATCTCCACACAGGACTTGTTACATAGATCCTGTGTTTATTGAATATTATTAAGAGCAAAAACCACAAGCTGTGTTAAACTGATTAGTTCCCTAACGTACATCTATAAAGGTTCTGATTAAATCTTGCTTTGGTGTTATAAGAATCCTGTTTGTTTAGATTATAATTTTTTTTCACAGATCACATTTCAGTTATAGTAGCTCAATCTGTAGCTATTCAGAAAAAAGAAAGAATTTAACTTGACGTTGGATTTTTCAGGGTCAGGCCACAGGACCATATTCTCTCAAAGGCTGGGTTTTAGTCTAGACTTAGAGTGCTTACCGGGAGGTAGAAGTAAACAATTAACAAGATGGCCAGCATTTCTCCTCTATCAAACATGTCATACATATATGTATACAGGTATAGAAAGATACATGTGCATATACATACATTTATGTATATGTGTATGTCCATGTATACTGACATGCATATGAAAGGGTCGAGAAGCGCATCCACGGAATGGAGGACACCAAGAGACGTTCTCATGCAAAAGCAAAGGGTTTATTCGAGCAAGCTCGGGCTCACAGCATGACCGTAAACCAGTCAACAACTGAGAGCCCCGAGCTTTTCTGAGGGTGACCTTATATAGGACTCTACTATCCGTTAGGGTAAAGCCCGCGCATTTGTAACCAATAGATTTAAAGTAACACATCGTGGTCTGCACGCAGGCAGCCAATCATTTTACACTGAGTCACATACGTTTACCAATCATTTTAAGGAATCCTAATTTGGGCTGGTAAGGGATACGTGCCAAGTTGTATGTGTGCGAGGATTCTTGGAATGTGGAAGTGACCTTTTGGACGGGCTGGCGCTTTTTGTTTGTTCCCCTCAAGGTGGGGTTGGGTGACTGCTTGCAGGCTGCATAGTTCAGATAACTGCAAAGTCCAGATGACAATAGATGGCAGGATGGGGGGTTTGTCCTCCTGTCCCAGAGGGAGAGGGGCTTGGGTAACTTCCTACTCAAGGGGGCTCGTATAGCCTCTTTCACATACACAAAGATTCACACCCAAAACACAGTTTTAGTTATTTATACCTGTCAGTGATTTATGATAAATTTAGAAAATACACTAGAAAAAAAATCAAGTAAATGCACACAGGCATTAAATCATATCAAATCATCTTTAAGAATGAAATAAGAAATAGTAGGTAGAGATAAACATAGTAAAATTTGTATTTGTGAAGAAATCATCTATATTAGAGCAAACTTCATTTTTCTTAATCCTGTTGAAACCAGCAAGACTATTTTTGAGTCATACAAATACTCTAATCAGCTCTCAAAAATACTGTTATAGAGATTAACTTTATTTTCTAGGAACATTGAATAATAAGCAAAGCAACAAATCTTCTAGCCACTGCAAAGTTAATTCTACTGCATAAATCTCTTAATTTCAAATAATCTTCACTAATATGAATCAAACTTTAAAAGCTGATAATGTTTAAGGAAGTCTACATACCAAATATCTGTATTTGTAAAACTGCCACAGTAGTCTCATAAAAGGCTTGTCCCTAACAGCAAAAGTCGATTTTCTCTCTTGTCCCCCACCCCACTCCAAACACACACACACACAGATGGTGGAGCTTGAATTCAGGGCCTGGGAGCTGATTGTGAGTGAGCTCTTGCTCAAAGCTAGCACTCTCCCACTTTGAGCCACAATACCACTTTGCTTATTTTCTTATTTTTAGTTGTAACAACTCCATCCAGAACCATTTTAGGTGGAATCTGGAAACTGTCTGTTCCTAGCACAGTGACAGGCTTATAACTCTGAGCATCTTGACCGAGGAAGTCACTACAATATTCAAAATACCACTTTGTACAATTACAAGATTGTTGTCCCAATATCTTCTATTTTAAAAATAAATATTCTTCTCTTTTAAAAATAATACTGGGGGGCTGGGGATATAGCCTAGTGGCAAGAGTGCCTGCCTCGGATACACGGGGCCCTAGGTTCGATTCCCCAGCACCACATATACAGAAAACGGCCAGAAGCGGCGCTGTGGCTCAAGTGGCAGAGTGCTAGCCTTGAGCGGGAAGAAGCCAGGGACAGTGCTCAGGCCCAGAGTCCAAGGCCCAGGACTGGCCAAAAAAATAAATAAATAAATAAATAAAATAAAACTGGGAGAGCTGGAGGGAAAGAATGATAAGGTCCCAAAAGACGTATACTCTTTAACTGGCTTACGTAACTGTAACCCCTCTGTACTTCAGTAAAGAGATCTGAAAACTATTGTATACCTCAAAGCAATCTCTGTTGGGGCTGGGAATGTGGCTTAGAGGTAGAGTGCTCACCTTGCAATCTCTGTTAATAACTCTAATACAGTGATTCCGTTGGGTAAAGAAATGCTTAACTAGAGTATCAGATACTTATCATATAATTTCTGGAATAATTATGTAATGTATTTATAGATGTCTAAAAGCATTGCTTGAGTGAATTTGGGGAGAAATACTATTTGAATCCCACAGAGATAAGTTTGGTCCTACAAATCTTTTAGTTAATAGAATCCCAATCAAAAACTATAATTTTTATGATCATGACCAAAATATCAAAAAAAAAAAACCAACCCAAAAGCAGTCTTTAGCTCTAGTTAGCAAAGTTTGCAGAAAAAAAGAAAAATATAATTTAACATATCATTTGCTTTATTGGCATATGTTACATTAAAAGAACTACACTGAAATTCTAAATCACAATTCTGGGAGTCACTGAAATAAGAATGAAGGAATCTTTTTTATTCAGAAGAAGAATCTCACACCTGTCAAACCTTGGTTATCTTTGGATATATAGTTAAGCAATTCTCCTCCCACAAGGCCAACCCTTCAAGTCACTTCAGTAATATTCCTCACCAAGCTGATTTTTCACTGCTCCTGCAGTGCGAAGGCATCTTGCTGCTCCACAACCTGGGGCAGCTTCTTCTTTGTCATCCTTCAGACCTACAGTGAGGAAGGCTTGCTTGTATGGCTGTCCAGAAAACATGTCAAATGGGAATTATGCTTCTTACCCTCTGAAGCACCTTGTGCTTGGTCCTCATAGTTGGAGTGGGAAGTGAGAAGGGAAATATGAAGCCTAGCTTTCTAATTACTTGGACGGCTTAACAGGAGATATTGTGATTTGGCACAATAAGATGTAAAAAGTGGTTTTCCTGTTAAATATTATAGGTGATGACTATAAGATTACTGCTTCCTAAAACTTATTAAGTGATAAATATGGCCAACTTCTTTGATGACTGCTCATCTACTGTAAGACTAAATGTGAATGATACTAATTATTTTTTAGTTTAATGGTTTTTTCCTTTTATTGATGTTTGGATTAGAATTTCTTGGCATACATATTTTTCAAAAACCAAAATGATTAACCTTAAACCAGTAGAATAGTACAGTGTGTCACTTTACAATTGCATATGCATGCATATGGAATTAGAAAAAGACATCTGATAGTTTGGACTTTGTTTTAGGACAGAATGTCTATGGTTGAAACACAATGAGGAAAACAAGTTGTTCTGTAAAATGTTAACAAACATACATTAGTGATATATACTACCTCCTTTCCACTTAAATATGCAATCTTGATTAGTGGTACATACTCAGAGTGTTTTTGTATATACATACAGAAGTTGTGATGCATTTCTTAACATTTAAATCTGTTTACATTAATAATAGGAGATCAAGTGTCCCATTTCCTTCATAAACAGAGGAAGACATAGAGTTTAGCTAGACATTTTTATACACATACACACACACACAAACATTGTATGCATTTTTTCCCATCATACACACAAGAAAAATAGGACTATGTCAACTAGTTCTACAGTTGGTCCTAGAACTATTGGTGGTTGTGAGTGAGAAAGAGGGGGTATCTGGATGAGTCATCCATACACTAAATTCACCAGTGTGTCCCTTCCATAAAAAAGCTTTAGTATGGGCTGAGAATGTGGCTTAGTGGTAGAGTACTTGCCTAACATGCACGAAGCACTGGGTTCGATTCCTCAGCACCACATCAACAGAAAAAGCCAGAAGAGGCGCTGTGGCTCAAGAGGTAGAATGCTAGCCTTGAGCAAAAAGAAGCCAGGGACAGTGCTGAAGCCCTGAGTCCAAGCCCCAGGACTGGCAAAAAAGAAAAGGAAAGCTTCAGTATCTGCTCTGATAAAGACTGCAGTAGAAAAATCCCTTCAGTTCTAAGGACAGTACCTGTACAAGCTCTCTTGGGTAGAAAGAGTCACTGTAATGAGATAGAATATCACCTGCAAAATGAGGAGTCATGTCCATCAGCCCAGGTAGGGAATTACCTGAGCTGACGGGGTATTCTGTTTTACTGGGAACTTGTTGGTCTTTTGTCAAAAGCAAAGAATCCGTGAGAACTCATCCATCTTCTTTAGGAAAGAATTACAAAGCATTTCCTAATACATATCACTCATTTAGCACATTGGTAATGCAAAGGATTTGGCGATTTCCCTTAGTTAAACTTCAACCAAGGTCGCTTCTGATATTTTATTTATACCCAACTTGTTTGTCTAGGAAAGTACTTTGGGTTGGGAATAATGACCTAGCGACTCTGATCCCTGTGTATTTTAACCTGAAGTTCTAAGAGTCACCAAGAGAGGAATCACAGCTACAGTGAAATGATCAAGGGAGCAAAGTCCACTCAAAACTCTTCACTTTTACTTACCTATGCAAGTAACTTTGTCATTCTGAGACTCTTACTATCAAATTTATCTAACTAATTTATTATGTTTCATATAGTTATAGAGGATGTTAATGTTTGCTTTGCCTGCTTCTCAAGATTGTTAAACTGATCAAAAGTGACAACATGAATTTTGGACACTAAGTCTGAAGGACTATTTTCTCATAGGAATACTACAAACTACTAGGAGCTGTTTTGTTAGAAGATTTTTATTTCTGTTCGGGAATAAACAAAAACTTAAATTGTGACCTTCCTATCTAATTTATCATGTGCCTACAGGTGAAAGGAAAATATTGTTTACTTGCATTCAGGCTCTTTTTTATACTGGGGATCTATAATGACTACAAATATGGTGAATATGTTTAATAAGTTTTGCACTAAAGCTCATTTGTATGGATATATTTTAAAAGAACATTCATTTTTCAAGGCAAAACAGAAGGATATGTAAAATGATCAGTATGGAGCTCATAAAGCAATGGCCTATGTAAATCTGAACTATTACAAGTAATGGCATAAAAGAGGCCTTAGAAGAACCTACAACTCAATTCTCTCATTAGGATCAACTTCAATAGATGGTCATTGTTCATGTTTCTTCTTACTTTTTGATGCATAGATCTTGATGTTCTTGCTACCTCAGAAGATAAAACGATCATTTGCTGAATAATTCATATCAGTATTTTATTAATAATTATATTATTATTTCCATGATAGGTACCCTTCCTTGCTTGATATAAAAGCCATTGTATTTGAGATGAGATTTCTGGAAAAAAAGTAAGGGCTTTCTAAGGAAAAATCAAGACCAAGGAAAATACGCAGTATGAACCATGTGAGAGCTGATTTGTATCTCACAATCTACCAGCTTGTATGCAACCTTGAGAAATCCCTGACTATAATGAAGGATAAGACTTCATTTGCATAACAGGAAGCTTAAAGATAATATATATATATATATATATATATATATATATATATATCAGATGATTCCTACAATGAGTTAGAGGTGTAAGTTTTACTTTTCACCACTTGTGATTATATACACTTGAGGAAAAGTATCCAAAAGAGTTAAAAAAATTATTCTGCATAAATTGTCTGTGAAAATGTAGCCAGAAGGTCTTTTCCTTTTTCTATTCAGATAACTAAATATCTTGTGGTTTCAGTCTGTTTCTCACCTGTCAGTATTTAAGCATGAAGATTAATAGGCACATTATTTTTGTGTGCAAGAACTAATAGCCTCTTAATTGTTTTTAATGGGATACTTTAGAAAACCCCATATTTTCCAGAATGTGGTAGAATTCCTAGCACAGGGACTCAGATTTACCAAAGCTCCACATCAGTTGGAAAAGTAGATTATGTTTAGAATAATGATTCATTTTAGGCAGCTAGGTATGAAATAATTTTTACCATATAACATTGCTTCCACTATGGGTAACATACAGATTATTGTTGATAGATTTATACCCTTACCCGAGAGACAGTTCAAGTGAAACCAGTGATAAAATATTCTCATGGCTTTAGGTCTAAATATTGATGTCTCTTTTTTTTCTACCAATTTTGAGGCTTGAACTCAGGGCCTGAGCACTACCCCTGAGCTCTTTTACTTAAAGCTAGCACTCTACCACTTGAGCTTTTGCAGCTTTATTCATTTTTTGATAGCTAATTGAAGTAAGGGTCTTATGAACTTTCCTATGGACGGCATCAAACCATAATGATCAGCTGTAGGCCTCTTGCGTAGCTAGGAGTATAGCTGTGAGCCACTAGCACCCACCTTTCCTGCCTCATTTCTAATGAATATTCCATCCTGTTGATAGGAAGGAAAAGAGAAAGAATGTGAAAAGAGAAAATTGGCAATGAGTTCAGCTATTTTATTTTTTGCATTTCTAAACTATCCTCTTTATCAATGATCCAGAGATTCAAATAAAGGTCAGAACGCAAAATGAATATATATAAAAAAGTTTTGGCCATATCATGGTTACTCATAATTATAAAAGGGCTAGAAAAATGATAAAACTAAAAATTGGTTGATCTCATTTTTATCCCTGTTTTATTTGTACAGAAAAATGTTATCAGAAATGATTTTCTCTATTGAAGCTCTGCTTCTTCTTCTTAAGAATACTACTGATTCCTGGCAGCTCCCTTTGTAGCCACAGCACCAGAATCTCCTCTCTAGCAAGCATTTGCCAACCTGGTGAACAATTAAACCATGTCCAATGACCAAGTGCTGTTGAGGCCATTCATCACTTGGCTATCTCTCACCTCTGCACTTTCCATTTACCTGTGTTCTGCATTTCTTCCTCTATTCCAGCCAGTCTCTGTGTCCTCATATCTCTCTGCCATCCCAACCTCTTAATTATTTCAGAGCTTTCTTGCTCATCTGTTTTACATGTAACATTCTTCCCTATTCAGAAACATGGCTACTATCTAATAATTACACTTTAATTTGAACTTCTTGTTCAGTGTTTTTCTTTTTTACCCTATTCTAACTATAGATGTCTCTCTTCATTCAAAATCTATAAACTCAGAATGTCTGGGTATGGTGGCACATGTCTGTAGTTCTAGCTATTGGGAAAGTAGAGTCTGGGAGGATTATGATCTGAGGCCAGCCTTGGTTAAAACACAAGACCCTATGTGAAAATTAAAGGTGAGGCTCAAGTGGTAGAATTTAAATGTCAGCACCATTTGCAGACTCTTCCCCACACCCCATCCTCTGCCCTAACCAACAGACTTGCCAAAAGTCAAAATTAAACAGTCCAAGAATGACAGATATGGGATGAATTACTTGAGTTAAAATATACAGACCGTGTCTTTCCATTTCATAGTAAAAAGTCTAGAATTCTGGAGACAAAAGAATAAAATAATCCTTAAACCTTAAGGTTAGTGAATCTTAAACCTTTACATCCCACATAGGAAACATAAACACAATAATTATTAATTAGACAAATAGGCCGGGAATGTGGCTTAGTGGTAGAGTGCTTGCCTAGCATGCATAAAGCCTTGGGTTCGATTCCTCAGTATCATATAGACAAATAAATACATACACTCCTAAAGTATACCCTAATACTGTCACTGTTTATATGCAAACTGTATAGTTAAACTTTCTTGTAACCTACACAATCTTTCTTCTGTCAGTGGAAATTGTTGTATCATTAAGAAGTTCTTGGAAAGGAAATTGTGCCTGATAATATCCTAGGGACCAAGGTACTCAAGGAATTGTAAAATATGACATGCATTAGCAAGTTACCTGGTTAAAGAGATCTCAGAAAATTCACCTAACAAAGTAGTAAGCAGAGCCATAGACTATCTGACATTCATTAAAGAGGGCTTTCCTGAGCAGAGAACCAAAGTAGGAGTTTGCTCAGGAGGGAAAAGAAATATGGGTCACATTTGATCCTGTAGGCTTAAACTTCCATTTTAAGCCTGGGAGCTTTTAGTTCCCACCATCAAAATGTTCTAAGCTTTGTATAGAAACATGTTTGTCTTGCAGCAGTGCACATCTTTATAACCCATCAGAGATCTCGAAGCAATTAGAAGACTGAAGGTTTATGTGTTTCTTCAAGAACTGTTACTGGGAATCTACTATATAGTGACACTCATACACTCATTAACCCATTTATTCCTGAACACAACCCTTCTATGTAGGAATATTATTTTGTCTACACTCTAGAAAAGAACACATAATATTAAAATTGCATCATCTAAGCAAACTTACACAGTTCTGTAAGGCCTCCCTTAATTGATTATCACTCATCAGCATTTCTATATGACAATATTTTCTCTATAATTTTTACATCCCATGAGGAGTAAAAAGTGAGTTTTTCCCCTGCTTTACTGGTAAGAAAACAAATATGCAGATTGGGAGACATAGTTATGCCTTAACAATCCCTGAATTGTTATTGGGAAAACCAGACATCAAGAGTTCTAACTTTATAGTTTCTATTTTCTTTTTCTACATTAAGGAATAGTGTCCAGAAATCTGATTTTCCTATTAAGAAAGTCAGCTAGATGAATGTCATGGGATTTAGTGAGAAAAAAAACTAATAAAATGTGACTGTAAAATCCCTGAGAATTGCTGAACTAGGCAGTCTGCTGTGCTTTCCCTTGCTGGCATGCATTCTAGAAATAAATAAATCAGAGAGGCATCCTGTGTTTGTTTGTAGAGCAGAGAGGGAGGAAAGCAGAAGCAGTAATTCATTATGCATTGTCTCCCTGAGTGGGACACAGATCAGCCAGCAGTGCCAGAGCCAGATCTGAAATATTCATGAGGATGTGGGTGGCTCCCAGAATAGGTTGCACTCCAGGGAAAGGCACCCTAACTCTCCTTGTCACAAGTGCATGGTGCAAAGATGGACACCATAACATCCTCTGACTGGGAACTCCTGGGCCCCCTTCCTAATACTCTTTGATAGCTTCTGCTCAAGAATAGTAGCAAAGTCTGTGAGATATGGTCTATTGAAATATGCAAAGGAATTTCCTTTGCAGAGATGTGAGGATGATGAGATAACGTTGCACTCTGGGCTTTGACTACAATTTTCATCATTTGCTGTTTCTCTAAGTTTGAATGATCTCTTCCAAAGAAGTTTCCATAATGAGACTGATGTTCATGACAGTTTCTTAAACACTACTGAAGAAAATATTCTATGGTGTTGTCATTATGCTATTATTCCCAGAAGAAATTACATCCCTAAAATGGAGTCCAATTAACAATAGTTACAATTCTTTGAAAAATTCTTATAGGGATTTTATAAGAACTTAGAAAATTCCACTTTGCTCAGAAATTGTGGGTTATACCTAAATTAAGATATAACCTAAGGTAGATCACCAAGGAACCTCAAAACACATGAACTGCTAAAAGCAGATTATTATAAATGTGTATTTAAATTTGTAAATACAACACAAATGACAATATTTAAGTCTGGACCAAGGTGTTAAGGGACAGAGAGATGAAAGAAGGAGATTTTAGTTTCCTACAAATACTTCTATCATTATTATGTGTAATTCACCTTGATAGTTTGTTTATTGTATTCCACTTCATTCTGTTTGGTCCTACTATCTAAAGTATTGTTTGTGACCCTTTAATAACTCCTCATTCTTCCCTAATCTGTTATTGCTAAAAAACATAAAGAATTTTCAACTATAAAATGATGAATATGTTAAGGATATTTCTAGCCAAAAGCATCTCAAGGAAAAAAAAGCAATGGAGCTTATGCTATTTAACTTCAAATCATATTACAAACCTATAGTAATCAGAACAACATGGCACAGGCCTAAAATCAGAAAGCATACAAATGGAACAGAATATAGATGCTAGAATTAAACCAACACATCTGTAGGCAACTCGTACTAAGAACAAGCATCAGAGAAAGGATAGTCTTTAAAATAAATAATAATGGAAAAATTAGATATCCACATGCAGCAGAATGAAGCTAGAACCCTCATTCTGTCATTTACAAAAGCAAGTCAAAGTGGTTTGAACTTTTATATATAAGGTATGAAATTGCTAGAAGAAAACACAGTAGCAATCCTTTACAGCATAGACATGTGAAGACCCTGATGGCACCGAAAACAAAAGGCAAAAATAGATAGATAACATCAGACTGAAAGGCACCTACCCAACAAATGAGGCACTGAAGAAAGAGATAATTTATGAATGGCAAAACACACATTTTCTAGCAAGAGACTAACATCCAAAATGTATGGGACACATGAAGAATTTAAAAACAAAATAAAATATATTATTTTTTTAACTGGTCAAGAGTTGTAGATATTCCACAGAAAATAATACATGAATGGCCACCTTCTAGATACAAGTACATTCAACATGTTATATAATTAAGTATAAAATGATAATGAGATGTCATCCACTCCAGGAAAATGCTATTATTAAATAGACAAAATATACACCAGTAATAGTGAGGCTATAGAAAAAAGCAGACCAAAGCACACTGTCAGTGGAAATATAAAAACAATACAAGGCTTATCAAGTAAAAGAGAGAACTTTCATATGCTCCATCAATCCCATAACTGGGTGTATTCCTAAAGCAACTTTAAATCAATATGTCAAAATGACATCTGGTCTTCTGTCGTCACTGCAGCTCTATTCACAATGTGAAAGGGGTAGTTACCCAATTAATAGATAAATAAAATGTACTTCAATTACACAATGAAATACCATCCAGCACCAAAACGTATGAAACATTGTTACTTTCAACACCATAGGCAGAATAAGAAATATTTATGCTAAGTGAAATAAGCCAGAAACAGAGACACGTGCCTTATGATATTACTTTGATGGAATATAAAGATATTGCATAACATATAACATAACATTCTAACAATAGAATTTTGGTTATTCTCAGATGGAGAGTTTAGGGAAGAAGGAGGAATGTGAGAAGATTCAGTGGGTACCAAGTTATAGTACAATGGAGATAAAGTTCTTATGATACATTAGGAAAGTGAAATACAACGTCCTCACTAACATTGTCTTCTACAAGAATCTATCCAATCAGAAAATGTGCAGTTGTGATAGCTCCTTATACAAACCCAAGATAAAAGACTTTATTAGACAAAGGATTTGTAAATCTGTTGACTATCTCTTCAGTTTCTTAATGGTGCCATCTAAAACATGGAAGTTTTAAATTGGATACCTCAATTCTTTTTATTTTATTGCAAAGGTAATATACAGAGGGGTTCCAGTTACATAGATCAAGTAATTAATACATTTCTTTTTGAACAATGTCACCCCTTCCCTAGTTTTCTAGCAGTTTTCCCTCCCAGCCCCCAACCCTCTCCACAAGGTGTGTAGGTCATTTTCAATATAGTGCCTAGTGAGTATCACTGCTGCATTTGTTCACCTTTTATCACACCATTTCTGTGCTTCCCTTTACCCTCCCTAAAACAGATGAACTGACATATAGTATAAAAAGTACAGAAATAAAAAACAGCCACAGAGGAGAAAGAAAGAAAAAACAAAACTCCTCTTGTTTCCTTTATTCCATTTTTATATATTATTATTATTATTATTATTATTATTATTATTATTATTATTACTTGAGATTATTGGAGTCATATCTTAGGTCATAAACTGTACCTAATCCAAGAACACAAACATTTGCTCCTGTTTTCTTACAGGAGTTTTAGTTTTTACACTTAGGTTTGCAATCAATTCTAGATTATTTTTATAAGAGTTGAGATAACGATCTAACCTGATTGTTTGCAAGTACTAGTACTAATACTTGTACTAGTACTATTTGTTGGAAAGATTATGATCTCCCAAATGTACCATTTTATTTCTGAATTTTCAGGTCCATTGCATTGACTTAAGTGTTTGTTCTGATGTCAGTACCACACTGAATTGTTCTTAGGCTTACGAAGTTAGGATAGTTTTGCAGTAAAGTTTTTTTTTGTTTGTTTTGTTTTGTTTGCTGATCCTGGAACTTGAACCCAGGGCTTCATGCATTCTAAATGAGCACTCTTCTGCTAAGCCACATTCCCAGCCCCTGCAATATGTTTTGAAATTAGAATATATGTGCATCCAACCTTTTCAGTTTCCATCATCACAATGATTATTCTGAGTTCTTTCATTCCCATATGATGTTAAAAGTCAATGTTTTCTCAGGCCATTCCTGAGCAGAGTAACAGCTGTAGTCAAGCATATGCCTTTAGATTCCCAATTACATGACAAAGATTCTCAAAATCCTGGTGAATATTTTACCCCTCAATTTTTTTCCCTCTAGATTTGCAGTCAGATTCTTTTTCTGTAGACCCCAACCATTAGCATTATCTCAGGCAGCTGCAGTGCTAAAACTCATGCCCTGGATTGTTTTGGAAAAGGCTGGGCAAATAGGGCTATTCATACAGAATGAGGTCTAAACCAGGTTAAATGAGGACAAGCTGTGGGAGTGGATTTTCTTGGTGAGATCATGGAGAGGTCAAATAATGCTGCTAGTCTAGGGCCAGGGCTTTGGGAATGTGCAGTCTAGATCCTCCTCTTCTAGCAGCTTTGCAGTTAAGGCTTTTGCAGCTCCTGCTATTGTAAACTTGTTGACATTCAAGGCCACCATGGGATTGAGGAAAGGATGACAAAATTGGGCCAATATAAAAAAGCTTTCTGTGAGGGCAGGGATCCAGTTGTTTACTGTAATAATGCTCTTTATATTGTTTCAAACTTTGGGTTGATTTCCCAAGTTCTGAAAAAGATGATTTTGAGAGTTATTTTTTTTCTTTGATTTTATTTTTGTTTTGCCAATGTTCTTATTGATTTTGTGGAGAGTAGATTTTCTATGGGTTTTTTTTTTCCTGCCTTACATCTAATTTTCATTTCCCATACATTCCTTCCCTTCAGGTTCAACTTGCTAATCTTAGAATTCGATTCTTCACTTGGTAACTTTGGGGCATTTTTTTGTTCAAGGTGGATATAGTTTCTGAATGTCTTTATTTTTGAACATTCACATATTTCAGATCAAAAAAGAGTACATTTCTGCGTTAACTACGCATAATATCAAAAAAAATGAATTTTTAATAGTGACAAGAACTTAGCCAACCTAGATGATTTCAAGAGCAAGAGCAAGAATGTAATTCTGTCAAAGTCAAAAAAGTATTCTCAAGAGATGAGATCCTGCTTAAATGTGATCACATAATTCTTGGTCCAAAATAAACATCTCTTCTAAAACAGAACTAGTCATATGAATGGTAGAACAGTAGGATGCCAAAAGATATGTGGGGGCAAAGTAGTAAAAATAGTTTTTGTTCAATATTTTCTCTATAAATAAAAAGTAGCCCTTTTTCTCTCAGAGAGAAATAAATGGTAATTAGCCATGGTGCCTAGGACCCCAGCCATATGGGATGACTTTCATTTCCATACCTATCTCATGTAGCTCATAGCACTGGCATCACCCCACCAGCTTTATCAGTGCTGAATAACAGAGTACCCCATCTTCCTTTGTCTCTCATCTGCTTCTCTCCAAAGAAGCTATGACTTACCTGATCAATGACTTATAAAAAGTAACACAGCCTATGCATGGCAGAACTGTGTGTCTTGCCTGGTTATTCTTACATGTAACCCTAAGGGTGTGGGGACAAATCCTCCTTCACACTAAAGAACTGTTTCTGAGCTGGATGCTGGTGACTCACACCTGTAATCCTAGCCACTCAAGAGGATGAGATCTAAGGATCACCTTTCAAAGCCAAATGGAGCAGAAAAATCCATGAGACTTTTACTGACAATTAGCAGGAAAGGAAAAGCAAAGCAAGAAAAAAAACAGAAGTGGGGTTATGGAAAAGTGGTAGCCAAAAATCTAAACAATAATGCAAGACCCTGAATTCAAGCTCCAGTACTGTCCCCAATACACGCCCCCCCCACCAATGTTTCTGAGCGGCTCTGACTATGGGTAGTCAATCAAATTAGTTTAGAGCTAGGGAAGCAAGTTTTCTACCACTGAGCTACCCCACCCTCCCAATCTTTTTCAATAAATCATTATCAGTTAGGAAAAAACAAGCAGTTCCTCGTGTTTTTGTTCTACGGCATATGTTATTGTTTTCCTCAATTTCAAACTGAGCTTTAATGTGATTTCGGTGCCTTACTGGTATTTTTCATATATGTATCTGGTCTTTGCTAAAAGCACTTTGATTGAAACAAATATGGATGTCATGTTGAAGACTGACACAAACATAGTGCACACGCAGTAAACGTTGACAAGAACAGAGGCAATTTCCTCTAAAAAAAAAAAAAAAGGAGAAAGAATATCAGGAGTTTAGAAAAATAATCTTTTTTTCCATGAGTTCCCTCTAAGGAACGATGAACAAAGAAGTGTGCTGTGAAAATATGTTGAAAGATAAAAGGCAAATAATAAATAAGTGTACTTTGTTCATTAATTAAATGGATTATATGTTTGAATAGTCCTAAAATCATACCTCCAATTTTTAAAAGGAAGTAAAGAATATCTTATCAGACTTCTAAGTAATAATCTTTAAGAATATTGAGTGAGTAAATATAGGAAACATTTAATAAATGTGTTGTTTATATACAAATTAGAAAATATGGATATACATAGGCTTATACTTCATCAATATATTTAAATATAAACATGCATGTGTAATTATTAGACTCCAGTCATTGTACCAAGATTACTTCTTTCTTCTTCATACATAATAAGCACAAATTATTTGTGCCACTTTTGTCCCCAAGTGTTTAGTTTTCTTTGAAAGACATTTGAAGAGGGTCACAGTGGTATATAGCTGTAATCCCAGAACTCAGGAAGCTAACATAGGAAGATTGCAAGTTTAATGCCAGTCCAGGCTACAAGGGGGAAAAGGTCCCTTGAAAGAAGTCGCCTTTTCAGATCACATTATTTCTGTGATGCATATGTGTGATTTTCTCTGGTAGAGTGCAAATGTTTGCATGGGAGAGCTGACACTTGGGCTGCTAATGTGACAGTCTGTTCCTTGGCAATGGGAAAGAAATGAGTATTGGACTGAAAAGATGTGCAAATAGACACTCTACAAAGTCCATTTGAGAAAGTATGACTTGTTCTAGTGTCAAATGTAATGCAAGTAAATCAGGAAATAGAAGGTGACAGACTCCAATGTTCAGGTAATCTCTGTGTCTGAGGGAATTTTGTCATCTCTTTTCCAGTATGGTCCTAGTGCCCTGAGCCTTTCTTTTCCACTCCTATATTAAATTTCCTTGTGAATTGACTGAAATATACTATTTGTCCCAGAATAACTTATCTGATCTGTACTAAAAAGGTAAAGGAGAACCACCAAGTCCCTCCCCTACCAACACAGGACACACCAAAATGTCATCAACTAGAGCCATATAATCAAAGTATTGGAGCTTGAGGCTCGAGCTTTGTTGGTGTTTGGCACGTGGCTTCTAGTCTACAACTTGGGCCACACCTCCATCCCGGCTCTTTTGCTCGTTGTTTCTGATAAGATTGTCTTGGACTTTTCCCTCCTGGCTTTTTTTGAGTCTCAATCCTCAAAGCTCAGCTTCCTGAGCAGCTAGGATTACAGGCATGAGCCATGGCTACCTGGCTTACATATTCTGTTCTTTGGTCCTGTGCTATTATTGCTTCAATATTACTATCCCAAAGTCATGTTCTGAATGGAGAATAGGGAATGTATATTGTTAAATCTAGAAAATAATTTCAAGAAAAAGATCAAGTAAAAAATGTTGAGTCTTAATATTTTGTATTTGTTACTAAATAATTAATACAAGCTTAAGAGAATTACAGTAGGAAAATATTTTCTATGCTTTGCAGGCTGCACCTTCACCTATGGAGTGCTTTCTTGCCTGTATACCTTTTTGATAGATATTAATTTATTTAGTTTTCCTTTTGTTGAGTGGGTTTCTTGTATCTCAGGCAAAATTCATTGTAAGGTGAACCAATGCAACAGCAATACTTACAAAACTATAAGCTGTAAAGCAACTGTACAACTTGGGGCGTGTAAGGCTAGATCTCCGGCAGGAGGTAAGCGTGAATGATGCGCACATGGAACACACGCCGGTAGGACAAGCTTGAAGCAGGTCTCATTTATTGTTGCGCAGATCAGGAATTATACAGCCCCAGCACCCCAACCTCCTGAGTCCTCCCCGGCCAATCACCTAGCTGGGAGTTGATATAAGGCACTTGTGGCAGGTACCCATTGGTCCCCCAGGGGAGTGTGGGGAGCGTGGACAGCTCGTGGCCTGCAAGCCAGGCAGACATGCCTGTGGGCTACATCTCCATGAGCAGGAAGTGTGCTTCTACTGCTGCTCTAGCTGACTCAACCAGATCTGACCAGCTCTACCCACAAATTCCCCCTTTTCTTTGAAAAGGACCATCATTATCTTGACCCGTTCTTGGAGGCGTTTTTGCTGGGAGTGCAGGCACTTAACAATCCCCAGAAGAACAAGCCCTAGTAGCACAAGGCCTCCCCAGATAACCAGAGAGGATGGCGAAACCATTGCTGTAGCTTTTTAAGCACATCTTCTAAGAAGGAGGCAGCGGGAATAAGCTGTATGGTGGTCTGATTTAGGCGGGTAATGTCATGGAGAAGGCGTTGGATAAAGTTTAAGTACTTAAAGGAACAAGGCCCTTGGATGTAGTCACTAAGTTCAGTGACATTGGGCATGGGAGTGGAAAGCTGACAGACAGAAGTAGTCATAGCATTGCATAGTCCTCCTTGTTGCAGCCGAAGAAACATAATCTGTTCTTGGAGCAAGTCTATTTGTTGTTGGAGCACCAAGGAGGCCTCTTTTAAGATGATTGGCAACCTGTAGATGCTGCAGCTCTATGGATGACAGCTGAGGGATGAGCTGGTTTATCTGATGCACTGTGGACACGCTCTGTGACAACGATATAGCGGCGGTGGTAGCAGAAGCCACTGAAGCGATGATTGCTGACACGATCACAATGATCAATCCTATTGCTCTCCTAGGGCGTGGACGAATCAGTTGAACCTGGGAAAACTGAGAGTCGTTAGTAGCCAAAATAATAAACGGGAACACGCACCACGCCTGCAAAGGGATATGTGTCATTTGGTTGCCAGTGATTACTGAGGGTGCAGGTATCAGTAGAGTTGCCTCCTAGACAAAAAAAGAACGGGGCTCTAACCACCACCATCCCTGACATTTGGTCACACATGGAGCAGTTGCAGCGACGAGTGTTGGCCAATAGAAAGGGGGACAGGTCCAGGCAGGAATGTGATGAACAAACGATTGGCATGGGGATCCTAGGTTCCTCAATCGCCCCCCTGAAGAGTTGTAAAACTCCTTTAGATTTTGAGGTTTGGAATTTTCCTCAGACCCGTTGTATATAGCCGGGCATAGGGACAAAGTGAGGCTTCCAAACATCCTGCCTTGCCAGGAATTGGCACAAAAACTAATCACTAATTCCTCAAGAGGAATGGAAACATTGCTAAAACTATTAAACTCCCTCCGAGGACATAGCTGCCTATGGAAAGGTATGCCAGTAGTCTGAGTGCAATATTTCCCAGTGGAGCAGACAGGGTAGGGTCCTGTGTAGTTCCACCACCCTGTCCCATGAGTTACCAGGGCAAGAGGGATAGTACAGCCATCAAATTGTTAATTGAATCATTTGAAAAGCAAAAGGGAATAGCGTCCCCCCATGCGAAGGTGAGGTTTGTCTTTTGATGCCAGAGGCATCTGCTGAAAAGGGGAGGCCGACTGTGCTGTTGGAAGAAAACATTTGAGGGAAGATGGTGGTATCTTCCCCTGCCATCATCAAGATTTGAGGGCTGGGTACTAGTGTTATCTTACCCTGACCTGCAGCAGATTGGGAATTGGCTGTAATAATGGCACACATCAGGAGGAACAGAGTACCATGCCCCAGGTTTGGGTCCGAGGCCATAGCTTGAGCCTGTTCTACCAATCCCTTTAGGTTTCCCCAGGTGATGGCATGGGCTCTAGCTCAAGGTCTGCGCCTTCTCCTCTGTGGGCTGTCCAAGCATAGTCAACACATCTTGCTTGTGGGTGGTGATGGTCGGTCAGACGTCTCGAGCTGGAATCCAAACAGGTTTGTCGCTGTGTCTGGAAAGATACAAGCAAATCCTCTCCCCTGTGCCATTAGGCGAGCAGGGCCCTCCCATTTTCTTGTGATGAGGTCTCTCCATCTAACCATGGGGACCGGAGTAGGTGCCTTCAGGAGACCCCAATGCAGGGCTGCCGGGGATCCTCGCGTGGTGGGTGCAAATGTCAAAAAATTTTTCACTATAAGGCAGTAGTTTAGTTATGTTTGGGGGTCTTTGAGCCCTAGTCCTTCCAACTCCCCCTTTTCTTTTAAAAGAAGGGCCTTAATTTCCTTATGACTGCGTTCGACAATAGCTTGGCCTTGTGGGTTATGTGGAATACCTGTGTGATGTGTAACGTTCCAAAGGGCGCAAAATTCGCGAAACTGTCTGGACGTGTAAGCAGGGCCATTGTCTGTCTTAAGCGTGCAAGGAATGCCCATAATTGTAATGGCGTGTAACAGTGATTTGATGGCGTCCCTTGTTTCACCAGTTAGGGCTAAGGCTGTTATAAAGCCTGAGAATGTATCTATGCATACATGGACGCATTATTGCCTGGCAAATTGGGGAATATGGGTTATGTCCATTTGCCACGTGCCATTGGGCCTAAGGCCCCGCGGATTTGTTCCCGTGGGTCGTAGTGGTTCTAAGGGTAAGAGAGGAGCACAGGAGGAGCAGGACCGAATTATGTGTTTGCATTGTTGGTGTGTCAAATCAGGAAATAACTGTTTGATAGTGGTTGCTGGTAAGTGGAAGCGACCATGCAACGCTCGGGTCCAGAGATGTATTGGTGAGTAACATGGTTGGGGTAACAGAATGGTCAATAGCTTTGTTACCAGCAGCTAGGGGTCCAGGGAGGTTAGTATGAGATCTAATGTGTTGAATGTACCAGGGTTGGGCACGATTGTCTAGTACAGTTTGAATTTTGAACATCATGACCATCATCCCTTAATAAGGCCCCAGGAAGAATGGCGACAGTTTGTACAGCATATAGACTATCGGAAAAAATATTAAGAGTTTTATTGGGAAAGGATGTAAGGGCAAGTAATATGGCTAGTAATTCAGCAGCTTGAACAGACAGGGAATGCCGTCGAAGCACATATTTTTTAGCGTCAGCATTATAAAATCCATAAACAGTTTTGCTAGCATCTGTAAAAAGCACAATGGCCTGAGGAATGGGTTTCCCTTTTGGATGGGTAGGGCACCGCCATAAAAGTGGGAGCTCTTGGGTAACTCTTATCACGCGGTTTTTGGGTATGTGATTATCAATAATAATAGTGGATGACCTGTAAGGCTAATTCCTCTTCAGTTGTCAGGAAATCAAAGATGGTTTTTCCTATGGGTCAGATAAGATGGTCAGGTAATCTGCCATAAGTTTGACGGCATAGTTCTGCGCCTTTGATGGCCAGGTTGCACAGCACAGTAATGTGCATGCTAATTTTTGGTAATTGGGAAGTGGCCAGATGTATCCATTGCAATATACCATGGGGTTGTGTTAAGGCTGCCATCAGGCCAGTATTATTTATTATAATCAGGGTAATTTCTTGGGTGGCATCTAAAAACACCAAGGGGGTTGACCATAATTGGTCAACAACTTATTGTAGAACTTGCTGAGCATCAGGGGAAAGTGTGCGAAGAGAAGTTGGGTCAGAGGGTCCCTGAAGTAACTGAAACAAGGGTTGAAGTTGCTGGGTAGGGAGATGCATAAAGTCACGTACCCAATTGATATGCCCACATAATTGCTCTAGTTCAGTTAAGGTATATTGGGGCTTAATAGCAATATTGGGCCAATTTTGGGTGATTTTTTTATCCAAATGATAACCAAGATAGGAGTAAGGGGATTTAATTTGAAATTCCTCGGGGGCAATATGGAGGCCCAGCACTGCAAGGTTTTCCTTGAGTTGTGTTAAACAGGCTTGCATGGTAGTAACATCTTTATGTGCCAATAAAATGTCGTCCATATAATGGACATAAAAGCACTTAGAAAGTAAAGGCCTGATAGCTTGGGCAACATACATCTGACATAGCGTAGGGCTATTTTTCATTCCTTGAGGGAGAACTTTCCATTGATGTTGACAAGTGGGTAGCTCACAGTTAGGTTCCTATACTGAGAAGGCGAAATATTCCTTAGCATTAGGGTGTAAGGGGATGGAAAATAAGCAGTCCTTAATGTCAATAATGGTAACGTGCCAGCCTTTGGGTATTGCAGAAGGGTGCGGGAGTCCAGGTTGGAGCATTCCCATCTTTTTCATATGAATATTAATGGAACATAGGTCATGAAAGAGTCTCCATTTCCCTTCAGCTCTTTTTTGGATGACAAAAATGGGAGAGTTATGGGGGCTGGTGCTAGGTTCTATGTGTCCCCTTTTTAGCTGCTCCTCCACTAGAGTCTGGAGATGGGGGAGGTTTTCGGGGGAAATAGGCCACTGTTCAACCCAAATGGGTTGGGTGGTGTCCCATTGAAGTGGGATCGGCTCTGGTCACACAACAGTGGCTGTTAGAATTGGGGGTACTGCGGGTGATTAATGGCTCGATCTGTCATGATGTCTTCATAAAAGGCCCTATCATCTGTTGTTAGCACAGTACCCATATTAGTAAGAACATCCCTTCCCCAGAGATTGCATGGGAGGCCAGGGGCAACAAGAGGCTTAAAAGCTCCGCTGGCCCCATCGCAGTCTTTCCATTTTATAGGCCACTGGACCTGGAGGGAGGCAGCTTTTCCACCAACACCCTGTCGTTAGGGGCCAGGAACTAGCTTCCATCCTAACCCCTCGACTTCCTCTTTTCTAAGGATTGTACAGTCAGTTCCAGTATCAATGATACCTTTAAATTTTGTTCCATTTACTTTTAGTTCCATCCTAGCTTTTCCAT
Source organism: Perognathus longimembris pacificus (assembly GCF_023159225.1). NCBI lineage: Eukaryota > Metazoa > Chordata > Mammalia > Rodentia > Heteromyidae > Perognathus > Perognathus longimembris. The sequence continues at coordinate 55,704,331 of NC_063165.1, forward strand.
GTTGGATAGGGATAGTCCATAACACTTGGGGGGATGGCTGCCGTTGTTGTCCTCTTGGGGTAGGGGCTGAGGACTGCCCCTTATCTAGTTTAAAGGCTAAGGCTTAGAGATGCATTCAAAGTCCCAGTGAAAACCCTTTTTACATTTAGGACATATGGAAGGGCGTTGTTTTCCCTTGGGTGACCCCCGGAGTGATGGACAATCCTTCTTAAAATGACCAGTCCCGCCACATCCCCAACAAGGTCGGGCTCCCGCGGCACCACTAGGGGGCGCTCAGGTGTTGGCAGTCATAGAGGCAAAAGCCTGTGCAAGGGCAGTCAGGGCTTGAGTTGATGTCCCCAAATCTTTTGTGGCCATGATCCAATCAGTGATCTCCCCATTTTGATCAGGGGCAATGGCTTTTCTACATTCCTGTGTGGCCCCTTCCCATATCAGGGTCCTGGCTAGTGCGTCTTGGGTTCCAATGTGGGACACTTTCCGGGCTACTGCATCTTGAACTTGGGCAACAAAGTCAGTGAAAGGTTCGTTGGAATGTTGTATGAGGGTTTTTAGTTGTTTGTCCCCTTCTTTAGAAGGGACTGAGGAAACAGCTTGTAACGCACAGAGGCGTACTTGGTCAAAGTATTGCAGGGGTGCTGCTGCTTGTGTGACGGGAGACATATAAGCTTCCTCCCCCTTTAAGCAATCAGTGTCCACCATGTTAGCATCGTGTCCCCCAGCAGCAATATTTTGTGAGCTTTGTTGTTCACAATCATCATAAAAAGCAGCTTTCCAAAAAGGAAGTCTCCCGAAGATAGGGCTGCGCACATTAAGCTTTTCCAATCATGGGGGCAGTTAAGGTCAATGCTAATGGTTTCCAGCATGTGCTGAGCATATGGAGAGTGCAGTCCATCCTCCCTAACAGCGGTCCGATATTTGTCAAGCACCTTCGGGTCATGGGTACGATAGATTGGGTCTGGCGGCAGTTCGGTGAAGGTTCAGCGGGAACGCGAATTGGGGCTCATCTATGGGCTTGGCCACCATCGCCATGGTAGTGGGGGGGGGGTGTAAACAGTTGTTGTATTACAGGGGGAACAATGGGTTCTCCTTCTTGGACAAAGTTGGATATGTCTGCCCAAGGATATAAAGTCCCCTGAGGGGGTTTCCCAGGCTGGCCTAAATGGCCAAATGAAATGGTTGGGTGGACTTCCTGGGATTGATAGTGTGGAGGAGGTGGTTTGGCAGGTACAGCCGGCTGGCACTCTGAGTCACAAGATGGCGGAAGTTGTTGTTCGTCCACACTCTGACTGGACTTGCCTGCTGCGTCACAAGAAGACGGAAGTGCCTGAGCAGCTCCGTCATTTTCTGCATGTTCTGTTTCCTCCCGCAGCAAGGCGTTGAATGCCTGCAGAGTTTCCCCCCTCATCTCTCCCCGACAGACAGGCTTGAATGGCTACTACAATAGGGTAAAAAGTCAAGGGCAGATCAGTGCCTTTGCAGACTTCTTTTTTACGAGCCGCCTGAAGGACACGGGTCCAGCTGTCTGGATCCCAATTGGCCCTGGGGTCAATCCAGGGGCTCAATGCACTTACTATTTCCCATATCAAACTAACTTCTTTTTCTGATACTTTTATCCACCTACTCCGAAGCAGGGCAAAAAGCGCTCGAAATTGAGGCTCCCACGCTGCGGGTGGATGGTTGCCCATGGAGGCATTTATCTTGCACTAGACTGTCCGTCTGCCGAAAATGCTCAAGCCCCATGTTGGGTGCCACTTGTGGGGCTAGATCTCCAGCAGGAGGTAAGCGTGAACGACGCGCACATGGAACACATGCCGGGAGGACAAGCGGACTTAGGAGGTTGGGGTGATGGGGATATATAATTCCTCATCTGTGCAACAATAAACGAGACCTGCTTCAAGCTTGTCCTCCCGGCGTGTGTTCTGTGCACGTTGTTCATGCTTACCTCATGCCAGAGATCTAGCCCCCAGGGGGGGGTTAGGGATGGGGGAAGTTGGGGGGAAAATGAGGAAGGAGGTAACAAGTTTGCCTTATGTGTGAAACTGTAACCAATTTGACAATGAATAAATCAATTAAAAATTTATTCCCAGACAAATTTCAAATAAACAAAATATTTTTTTAAAAAAGAAACTTCCCTTTCTGTTTATTTCTAGCAGTTTTACCATTTCAGGTGTTGCATTATATTTTGGGCTGATTTTGGAACTGGTGTTAGGTAAGAGTCCAATTCTATTTTTCAGTATATGAATATTCAGCCTAGTCACCACCACTTATTGAAGAAACAAACTTCTTCCATCATGAACTCAACAATTTTGTCAAAGATCAATAGACATAAATGCACAAGTATATTTCTAGGGACGCTATTAGGTGATTATATGTCTGCTTTTAGGTCAGAGCCTTGATAGCTTGATTGCTGTAGCTTTTTTGTAGGTTTTTAAATTTAGCAGTATAATGCTCCCAATTTTGTCCTTTTTGTTCAAGATTGCTTTAGATCTTTGATTTTCTTAGTGATTTCATATAAATTTTATAATCTATTTCTTCTGTGGAAATTATCATGAGGATTTTGGTAAAATTGTATTGAACATGTATACTTGGAAAAATATTAACATTGCGTTTACAAAGCGCTCTATTTTTAAGTGGAAAATTCAGTGTCTTAAGTAAACATCTCTATAATTGGCAAAACATGTATTGAATCTGTACATTCACTTGAAAAGTGTAGGCTTTTTAATGTTTATATGTTTATACTTTAATCCATGAATATTAGCTACATTTCCATTTTGGTAACTTCAGTTTCTTTCACCAATACTTTACAGGTTTTAGTGTATAGTTATTTCATGTCATTGGTTAGATTTATTCCTAACATTTTATTACATGGGACTGTTTCCTTGATTTCTTCTTTGGGTAGTTCATTGTTATTGCTATAGGTATGTTACTGGCATTTTCATGTAGCTCTGTAGTTTGCAACTTTGTCTATTCATTCTAACAGGTTTTTGGTTGCATCATTAGGATTTTCTGCATATAAGATTATAGCATTGCAAATAGAGACCATTTAACTTCTTTCTTACTAATCTGGATGTCATTATGTTTCCTTCCTAATTGCTCTGTTAGAGGCCTTAGGGCTATATGGATAGTTGAGGTAAGAGTGTCTTGTTCCTAATCATGGAGACCAAGTTTTCAGTTCTCACTGTTGTACACAATATTAGATACAAACTATTCTCTGTAGCCTTTATTACTATGTAATGTTGAGGTACAGTCCTGCTTTCCTGTTGAGATTTTTCTTTGCTTTAATCATGAAAGGATATTAAATTTTATCAAGTGCTTTTTAATCTTTATCTATCGGATAATTGTGTGATTCTTATCCTTTATTCTGTTAATGTAACATAGCACACTGATTGATTTCCATTTAACCATACTCATATCTCAAAAATAGGTCTCACTTGACATGGTTTATGGTCCCTTCCATATGCTGTTAAATTCAATTGTAGTGTTTTATTTAGGTTTTTTCCTATTTAACATTGTCAGGAATGTTAAGCTATATTTTCTTTCCTTGAAGTGTCATTGTCTAGTTTTGTATTAAGGAGATGGTGAGCTTGTAAAATGATTTTGGAGGTGTTCTCTTTTATTATACTTCACAGGAGTATTTTGCAAAGATTCATATTTACTCTTCAAACATGTGGAAGAACTTTCTGGTGACGCCATTGCATTTTCTTTGTTAAGGTTTTGATCACTAATGCTTTCTGGTCATTAGTTACTAAATTTTGCAGATTTTCTCTTTCTCATTATTCAATATTAATATGATCCTAGGAATGTATCTATTTTTTCTAGGTAATCTAATTTGTTGGCTTATTAATATTCTTTATGGTTTATCATATGTTTCATCTTTCTGTGGTGTCAGTTATAGTAGCTCTCTTTTCTATTATAATTTTATTTAAGATTTTTTTCTTGTGCCAAGTTAATTCAAAATTTTGTTAAGTTCATCTATCTTTTCAAAATTCCTAGTTCTTATTTTCAAATAAGAACAAATTTCAAATATAGCATTTTAATAAAATTTAATAACTATTAGATACAACTTTTCTTCAGGCTAGGGGTGGGGGCTCATATCTCAGTAGTAGAGCAATTGTCTAGCCTGTGAAAGGCATTGATTCTATCTCAAATCCCACAAGGAAAAAAAGTAGCATCTTCAATGCTTCCATATTTCATATAATACACCTTTCAAAAATGCACCTAGATTATTTCATATCCTACTAACCTGTTCGATTTCCTTCCTTCAATTCTTATCTTTGTCTGCCACACCATTTACATTGCAGAAAGTGACATAAAAACGCATGCAAAATGATGCCACCACCATGACAGATGATATTCACATTTTGCAGTCTTCTTAGTATCAAGACTCTCTCATATGCACCCCAAAGCCCTACAAGAGCTGCACCCACGTAGCATTTGGACTTACCTCTCCTTACTTAACTCCTCTTCTTCCACCTGCCACGTGTATAGATCATGTAGTCCCATTTCCCGGTCATACATCTTCATACCCAGGTCATATAGTGGCATATACGGGTCATGCTTTGTTACATTTCTTGCCCTTTGCACAGACCATTGTCTCTGTCTGAAAGATTAATCATCTTTTAATCAGTTCCTCACTGCAGTAGAAATGGAACAGAATATAATACAAATTCTTTTTCTCACCCTGAGGCCCTGTAAAATCTAGCATCTTTCCAGTTGTCTAGTCACATCTGAACTTACTCTTCTTGCGCCACAGTTCCAGTCACATCTGTCTTTCACACTGCTGTGGATACCAAATTCTTTGCTATTTTCAGCTTGTCACATATGTTGTTTTTCCTAGTTAGAAATGTGTTTATTTCCTTTATTTTTCACCTGCTTAACTCCCATGTGTCATTTAGACTTTATTTAATATATGCTTTCCTCAGGGAAAATTTCTTCAAATTTATCCCTCAAGTGTTGCTTGGGTCCTGTTATATGTTTTTAAGTCACCTTGTACTTTTCTTTATAGATTTTAAATCACATTTTTCTCCCAGAGGTATTTATCTGACTTTTAAAAAAAGGCTTATCCATCATTTCCTCAAGATGCTGAAAAGACAAAGAGGCCTGGTAACTTTCCCAGGACAAGAAATTAAATCTTTCAACTAGACATCCTGCCAGCTAGCACAACACTTGATAAACACTTTAAAATTAGTTGTATTAATACCTTTCAATTAATAAAATTATCAGCCTATAAGATAAACTGCTGTACTTTCTATCTTCTCATTACACAAAAAATATACAGTAGGACAATAAATTTGAAAAATTAGACCCTAGCTTCATATAGTATCTCAGTGGCAGGATAAATGAGCAATACATGAGAGTGCTTTGATTAGGTTATTATTCAGCCCCTAATTGCCATTCAGTTCTGCTCACTTCTGAGTCATCTTCCATCACAGGATGTAACATGGTGAAAATTTAAGCAAAATAATTCCTTTTTTCATTGTAATTGCATATGAAGTGTTTTTGGTAAAGGACTGAAGAAGGAATAATTTAAGACATGTTCTTCTCTTCCAATCTTTTCCTCCCAAAAACAGTAATAGCCCTTATATTCAGTAAGTGATGAAAATCAGATTTAGGTGTCCAACAATCTTTGCATGAATATGAATTTCTATTTCATTTTAAAAGGGATGCTGGCTGCAACCCTTTCTCTCGGACTCTATGTATGTCTCTCTGTAATGGTGAATTTTTAATGTACTTACTAAGAAATGCACAAAACCTAATGGTTTCTTTGATGAAAATGTAGGGTTTTTCCTTTACATTTTTGTTATTTGAGGACTTGAGCATTAAAGGAGATTAAAGCCAGTACCTCATGTATGCTAGTGAGGTAGCTGTTCTACCACTCCAGCTAAGCCTACAGCCCTATGTATGTTTTTCCTTTGTGACTTCCTTATGGAAAATTTGTTAAATTCAAACGATTTCATTTTCAAAGACAAAATTGCTTTCTCCAGTATAGGGTTGTTAAAAAGTATATCTTATTCACTTCATACAACAAAATTTGCACATTGATGTATGTCTTAGAAAGTATTTTCACACACACACACACACACACACGATGCTGTTACTGAGGCTTGAACTCAGGGCCTACATATTGTCCCTTAGCTTTATCTCTCAAGGCTGGTACTTTACCACTTGAACCACAGCTTTATTTCTGGTTTTCATTTCATCTAATCATTCACTAAACCAAGATCTCAACATAGTCTTCATATATTATATTCCTATAAATCTTGAGTTAAGAGACTTGTGAAATAAAAGTCAAGTTTTCTGTTCCCACAGACTCTAATATATGACCCATTTTGGAAAGAAGAAATGGAAAATCAGCAGAAATTACTGGACTACAGAAATTCTTAAATTCTTTTTAAGAAATGTTACAAGTCTCCTTACTCTGAAAAAGCTGATAGTGTGTCTTGATCAGGACCAACTACAATAGTATCCAGAGATCATTGCTCTCGGTGTCTTTTATTTTGTCTCTGAGAGTTTCTTTTCCATTTATCCTCATTGCTCAAATTCACAAAGTGTTTTAAGACATGAATTCTTTGAGGACTGAGCAGATTTCTCAGCCTCATTACTCCTGTAGGTATTTCAGAAGCCAATGATTGTTTCATAGCCAAGCAGCCAGTGTGTGTGTGTGTGTGTGTGTGTGTGTGTGTGTGTGTGTGTGTGTGTCTTTGTGCGCTGGTGTATGTGTGTCCATGTGTCCATATGGGTTCATGAGGTGGGTTGATTGATGTCAACTGAAATATAACATATTTTGTAATGTAGTAAACTGCTTTCACTATAACTTAAATCCGCAATACCTTTCCAATTTTGCATTCCCATTCATTCAAAGTTTCTTTGTGAGAATACTAACTTTTGGAGCCATTGTATCCAACTATACAGATGTATTCAAGTCCACAGAGTCTGTAAGCCACAGAGGACAGATGTATGTTCATGAAGGGATCCACAGCCACATCCTTGGTTTTGGTTTATACCTTGATAGCAAGTCTCATTCTTTAAGCCATTACAATGGTACTGGAGGACTTAAACTCTTTGTGATTTTGTACTCAAGGCAGGTGCTGTACCATCTCAAACGCACCTTCACTTCCCAATTTTTGGTGGTTAACTAGAGATACAAATCTCTCAGATTTTTCTTCCCTGGCTGAATTCAAACCAGATCCTCAGATCTCAGCTTTCCTGAGTAGCTATAGATGTGAGCTAATGGTGCCCAGCTATCTTTTTACAGTATATATTGGATATTAGATATCAGACGGAGTTCATATCTTATTCTTGAAAATTTAAAAATTTCTGGGTTCTTTGTCTTATGCCCCTCTGGACCAGTGTTTAAATGCAAGTCTTTACACTTGAATGACTGGTCTGCTCACTGCCAGAGCTCTGTCACTTGAGTCATATCTCCAGCCGGTTTACTTTTGTCAGTCATGGGACTTGAAGTCAGAGTCTGTTTTCTGACCCTGAGCTCTTTTTCTCAAGGCTAGCAGTCTACCACTTTGAGTCACAGCTCCACTTCCAGATTTCTGGTGGTTAATTAAAGATAAGAGTCTCATGAACTTTCCTGCCCCAGCTGGCTTTTAACCTCCATCCTCAGATCTCAGCCTCCCCTGAGTAGCTAGATTAGAGGTGTAAGCCACCAGTTGGTTTGGTTTTTTTGTTGCAGGTTTGTAGGTGGAACTCATACTTTTTTCTCTCCAAGCTAGATTTAAACTGCTATCCTCCAGGTTTCTGTCCTAAAAAGCTGTGATTATAGGCATGAATTATCAGTTCTCAGCTTTTCTCTCCATTTTTCCCAATCTTCAGGGAGAGTTTCATTATTGGCATTTATACAGTCTAGTGAGTTAGCTTGGGATATTTTACTGGGATAACATTGATTTATGGAAATATTTTTAAATAACTTCATTTTGTTGTATAACAAACATCACTGAAACCTCAGTGGTTCACAGAGATGTTGATATTGGTTGCTGTAGATTTCTTTAGTTCTGTTCCTTGTGAAATTTTATTGCAGAAAATAGGCTGTAGGAACAGTGTCTACACTGAATGTGAGAGGTTTTTTTTAACCCATTCTCATGTCAGAGAAGATAAAAAGTTGTGGTAGCATTTATTTTTGAAGAAGAAATCAATGCCTTCATTTCCAGGAGAGAATGCAGAAGTTTTTGTTTTGTTTGTTTTGTAGACAATGTTCTGGTGCGATTAAAAAAAAAAAAAAGTCCCCGTGGTGTATCTCTGAGGGTTCCACTGTGAGTCACAACTTGCTGGTGATCTTCATCTGCTTGGTTAGTTGAGTGCTAGTTCATCTTGAGTTTATGGGGGGGAAACCTATGGCAGCACAAATAAGGAAAACAGAAGTAAGTGGCTTCAGAAGACGAATGCCATAAGTTAATGTTTAAATGAGGGACGCCATTCTGGTTATTAGTGCAGAATTCTTCCTTTATGCTTCTTCATTCACAAGAAATGTGAATTTACTTAGTAAATATGTTTGTTTGTTGCTATGGAGTTGCCAATATACACAGTGACAGGTTCCATATTTCTTTATTCAATCCCATGTTCATACATAACTGTCAACTCAGGCTATATTATACAGCATGCCTGTGTCAGTCATAGGCGCTAAGATATAGTATAATAAAAATTAACACACAATCTTAGACGTAAGGCCATAAAATTGATTTCTCAGTCATAGTCATGTTCATTATAAGGTGACTATGGATATGACTGGTGTTTGTTTTTGCTTTCAGGATTTAAAATGAAAAGAATATGCTATCCAAGATAAAATGGCTCCAGAGAAGTAATAAAGTTAAATGATAAGGGCATGAAGGAAAGATCAGTTATTTTGCTTGTAAGTCACCTGTATGATTGGCTAAACATGACATTGATGATAGAGTCAACTCTATCTACTACATATAAAGACTGAGAGCTGAGGGAGAGGAGAAAATATTTTTTACTACAGCAAAATCTGCATAGAAATCTGATGTCTCAGAGAATCATAGTTTGGCTACCTTAGGTTCTTTATGTACTTAAGGCTGTAGAGTTTGAAAGATGTCTGACTGGCAAAGGACCACTCATATATAGAAAATAGAGCTCTTGGTGATTTTATTCTAATTTGTATACCAAGAGTGTGCTTGCTACATGGAAGAGTGAACTTTTAATAAATGCACACTCTTGACTCATTAGAAAAACAAATCAAGCTGGCTCACACCTATAATCCTAGCTGCTCAGAAAGCTGAGATCTGAGGATCACGGTTCAGAGCCAACCTGGGCAGGAAAATCCATGAAACTCTTATCTCTAATAAACTAATCAAAAAAGCCAGAAGCAGTGTTGTGACTCAAGTGGTAGAGCACTTGCATTGTGCAAAAGAAGCTCAGGGGCAGCACCCAGGCCCAGAGTTCAAGCCCCAGGAATGGGAGAAAAAACAAAACCAGAGAGCACAAGAAATGGGAGCTGAGTATGCATCCTTGGAAAGTCAACTGAAGTGTGAAGCGTGTGAGCAGCTGGAGCTAGTCCTATCTTTTGAACTCTACATGGCAGGTAACTGCAGTGGTTCTGGGCATCCAGTAGTTATCTCCCTGATCAAACCATATTGACTCTCCTTTTGGTAGAGGAATTAAGTAGAGAGATTAGAGAAATGAGGGCTTGTGAAAAGGGAAAGACTGAGAAAGGAAACTCTAACACCTGACTCCCTGACATGTGAGGCATACATTAATGGACACTCCAAAAAGTCTTAATAAATTATAATCTGAGCCATTGCCTTTGACTTAACTTTCTGGGGAGAAAGAAGAACATCAATCATTTCTAAATCAATATATAAAATCAACAGACTCAATTTTCATTCATACTGTCCACAGATACAATTCTAACTCACTCTATGTTCAGAGAGCTGGGGGTAGGGGGTGGAGAAGGGGGGAAGAAAGGTCCATTTTGAAAGCAGAGGAATATCAGCTAATGCCAACCCTTAGATCTTAGGTGGCTAGAGGGGCTAACTACAGAAACAGGAAGGCTTTTTTTAGGAATAAAGGAAACATTAAATAGCTTGATGTGATGGTAATTTTATAGATGTACACACCTGTCAAAATTGACTTTGCAATTTGAATGAATATGTGCCCTCTATGGACTTTTGTTTTTGAAAGGAAAGTGACTAAGAAAAATATATTTGAATGTACTACTGTTTGTTTTTTCTGAGTTTTACAACTGTAAAACACAATGGTAGTCATTTCTGTTTCTGCTTAAAGGCAGCCTCACTTATGGCAGTGCAATCATTCTCTGGGGCAACTAGAAAACATGAAAATGATATTTTAAAATTTCACTCATATCTTTTAAGGCTATCAGCATTGACAGTCCAGCATATGAGAAAAAAAGTAGCTGAAGGGAAAAAGCATAGTTCTTGATATAATGTCAATCTTTGGGAAGCCAGTGAAAAGCACAAAACATGAAACACAAGAACCACGAAATAAATGAGTCCTTTGCAGATGTTTTGCTCTTGCCCAGCACATTTTCCTCCTACACAGATAGCAAACATAATGGTATCGAGAAAGAGGCAGTAGTTTACTTGTAACGAAATCCCTATGTGATGGACGATGTAGATGTTGAGCTTGGGAGATAACCTGTGCTTTCATACTGAGGGAATGGAGAGGGTATTTTTTATGCCAAGGAATAATCAACACCTCATCCTTTGAAAGCTTTTTGAGGTCCCTGTTTCTGTGTGTGTACAGCAAGGGAAAATAGAACATGAGAAGTTCAGGAAGGTCATGAGGAAGTTCAATTGTCCTCTCAGAGGTAATTAATAGCTTTGTCTTCTGATTTCTATTACATAGTTAATCTACCTTCTCTGTCATTTCCAGTACAGAGTAGCTATCAAGAATTTAAACACTGAGAGAATAAGTAACCATCCTTTAGAACCTCTTCTGCTGAGAGTCATTTATTGAAAGGAACTAATAAGCAAATAATGAGCAAAATAGGAAGCCATTAGTTTGCATTTACCAACCTTAATACTGACCTTGGGATTAAAAACCAATTTCTTTGGACATGTTCTACTAATAAATGACTTTGACCTCACCTCATTGAGCATAGTATTCTGACATGGATAATTATATGTCCAAATACCAAGAAAAATTCATAATGCTACTCAATTTACTTGTTCTACCTCTTATACTGCCTGAAATAGGTCAATAACATAAATTCTGCCTACTATGTATTAAAATGTTCCATGCTAAGTCTATTTTGGATAGTGAATTATCTTGTAATATACCTGCATCACAGTAATTTTCTAGACTCTTAAATGACCACTGAACTTCTCTTATATTAAATATTAAGAGCACATCTCAAGGGAACTGTTTCTTATTATGTTTTTAAGTTTTCCTTCTCAAACTCCCTTACTAAAGTAATTGTTCCCTTCCCTGGATGTAAAAGTAGCTGACATAAAAGGATCATGTTTTTGCTATAATAAATCTTAATTTTTTTCTTTTTGAAATTGCTAATTTGGTGGGGGAGAATGATAGTAGTAGGGAAACTGATCCAAATGCATTACTCATAAGTTGACATGTTAAGCTAAAATTCCCTTATACAACTAGTGAAATACGATATAAAAATAAAATTGCTAATTTGGAAGGCAAGTGAAGCATGCAATTAAAACTAATTACAATTGATAATGATTTTCTCTAGGAAAAAGTGATTTCCTGGCATTTATAGTATTGCCCATTTCTCAAAAAGTAATTTTCATTTCTTCAACATTATTTGTCAATAGATGTTTTCTGCCCTTAAGATTTTCCTTTATCAGTGAAGTTGAATTTCTCAGAAAAGACCAATTGCATGATGTGACTCTTGAGTCATAGCTGATGCTTTATTCTAATCACTTGTTCCCAGAATTTTGTGAACCTTTTAAAAATATTTTATAAGAAATAGAAACAACCGGGGTCTGGGAATGTCGCTTAGTGGTAGAGTGCTTGCCTAGCATGCCTGAAGCCCTTGGCTAGATTCCCCAGCACCACATGAGCAGAAAAAGCTGGAAGTGGTATTGTGGCTCGAGGTAGAGTACTAGCCTTGAGCAAAAAGAAGCCAAGGACAGTGCTCAGGCAATGAATCCAAGGCCCAGGACTGACAGAGAGAGAGAGAGAGAGAGAGAGAGAGAGAGAGAGAGAGAGAGAGAGAGAGAGAGAGAGAGAGAGAGAGAGAGAGAGAGAAACAACACACACTAATGTCCATATCTATAGACACATGCCCACCAGCAGGTAAATATGTGGTAAGATTTTGCTATGTTTTCTTACTAATTTCAATCCTGTTTTGTTTTCATAACATTTATAATCTCCATCTTTGTTGCCCCTCATCATGCATGTACTGCAAGCACCACAATTAAAAGAAAGGGAGGAAATATAAAAACAGGTAAATTCTTCCATTAACCTTTGAGGAAAAATGTTGGTCCAATGAGGTGTAAGTCTAACTGAAACATCCTTAGGCAAGATTGTTTTCTGTGATAAAAGCTCTGCCTTTAATTGAGTTGGTCCCATAATCTAACTCTGAATGCAAATTTGCAACATTTTCATTTTTAAAATTGACCCAGTCATTAGACAATAATAATAAGAAAGAGGTCAATAAATTTTGCACAGCAAGATGAAGAATTTGTGAAAGGCTGAATATCTGTTGTTATTGAAGGTCTTATTTTCACCAAGAATCAGAAAGGTGGAGATATATTGTGGCCAGTCATGTCATTGTATGTTTATTTTCTCAGCCACTTGGAAAGTAGAGGTGAAGGGATATTGGTCTGAGGATAAGAACCTACTTGAAAACAAGCTAGGTGTCCCCACTACCTGTAGTCCAAGTTACATGGAAGGCAAAGGTAGGGAGATCTCAGTCTGAGGCCAGCCTGAGTGAAGTTAGTGAGACATTGGATCTGAAAAACAAAAGCAGTAAATCTTAGATTTTATACTTTATTCTGACTTTACAGCTATGAATTTAGTGTTATTTGCATAACCCTATACAACAGAAAAAATCTAGATGTCAAACAAAAGAAATATAGCCCCAAACATTCTCTCTAGTAAGATTCATATAGATGAATTGTCCATGATTTTCTAATGTGTTTGCCTAAATTCATTACAAATGGAAGAGGTATTTTTGAGAGTAACAAGTTTTTAAAACTGGTGAGGAGAGAGTTAACAGGAATTTGGCATTCCCAACTTTGTCACCACAAATGAGAGGCTTTCATAGACCATAAAATTACCTTCCTCCAATGCCAATTGCCCAGCTGCACAACAAGACAGCCTACATATCTTTGCTAATTGGATGAAATGAGCTTGCTATGATTTTCTTTCTTCCTCCCTAGGAGCACAAGCTCTGTGAAGCTTTCCAAAGGGAATACCTTCTTTGACAAGATTTACTCCTGACAAGCTGTCAAAGTGTAAGGTCAAGGTTCCAAGGAGTAGATAGAAATAGAAAAGACTGCCTTCCTACCATAGGCAACCCTGAGATTTCTCCAGATCAGAGACATATTTTTTAACTCAGTTGTATTCTAGGTATGTATAAAGTTATTGGGTTACTCAAATTTTGTTCTTTTGTCCAGGGAGTATTCTCCACCAAAGAGAATGGTTCTCAAATATTCCATTCACAATTAATACTGTGAACTTTAGTTCATTGTCAGCAGAGACAACAGCACATTACACAGTTTGGAAATGCACATCTCTGTTCATTGTTCAATTTTTCCACTTCTGTGTGTGTGTGTGTGTGTGTGTGTGTGTGTGTGTGTGTGTTGTTTGTTTTGTGCCAGTCCTGGTGCTTGAACTCTGGGCCTAGGCACTGTACCTGAGCTTCTTTCCTTCAAGGCCAATGCTCTGTAACTTGAATCAAAATGCCACTTCTGGCCTTTTCTGAGTAGTTTATTGGCGATGAGAATCACGGACTTGCCTGAGCAGGCTGGCTTCAAACCACAATCCTCAGATCTCAGCCTCCTGAGAAGCTAGGATTACAAGCATGAACTGCAGTGCCCCATGCCTCTTTTTTGATACCTAATGGAGCTTGAACTCAGGTACTCACATTATCATTTTGCATTTTCCTCAAGGCTGGATCTCTTTGACTTGGGCCACAACTCAACTTCTGACTTCCTATTGGTTAATTGGAAACAAGAATCTTAGGTTCTTTCTTTCCTGAGCTGGCTCCAAACAGTGATCCTCACATCTCAACCTCCTGAGTAGCTTATATTACAGGTGTGAGCTACCAGCACCCATTCAATTTGTCTTATTTTTTAATGTGTTAGACATCAAGGAAGGAATAGAGATAAGTGTTAGAATGGTTATGGTCTAGTAGGAGTGAGATATTTATGCACAGAACAATAAAAGTTCTCATGTCTATGAAATCAGAAAATAATACTAAGTTGGGGCATTTGGAAAGAAAGAATAATCTTATCACAGGTTCCAAGCTTTAAAGTTGAAAGGTAAAGACCATTAAGTCCATTCTCTTCACTTTAGACCTTGGAAAATTATAGCTACTGGTGTGAAAATAATTTGTCTAGTTCATACAGCTAATTAGCAACAGACCCAGGAGCAAAATAAGTTCCCTTAGTTCTCTATTTTTGATGCTTTTTGGAATGGATGTTCACAATCCTTAACAATAAGTTAGCCTTGGAACTTAAGAGAATTGAACACCTGGATGCTTGAATAGCCGGCAGACAACTGGTTACCACATCCACCATATATTGGCCAGAATTAGACAGCATCTGACTGACTATTCCAGAGGGAGCGCTTCAGAGGAAGTAGGCCATGGCATTAAGAAAAGAAGCAAATAAACAAAAAGACTCTCTCTTTCCACAGTCTGCTAAACATCTAGCATCTAAACTGTGCTGTAACTCAGGACTGTAATTGTTCACATTCCTGAAATTATCCCAGTGTTTTGAAGTAAATCACAACATTCTGTTCAGTCTGCATCCAGTGCCCAGGTATGTACTGCCTATTGGACTGGATGTTGTCTAAAGGAACACATAAATGATTTTTTTTTTAAAAAAAAAACCTAAAACTTATATCTTTGCTTCTTTCACTTTGTTCTGTTTCTCCATGTCCTTGTTTGTCTTAGTGCAATTTGACTTGTGAAATTTTAGCTTGTCAGTTGCGTTTCTTGATTAATAGTTCTTTTTATATCCTTATATCTTCGTCTGCGATGGCTTCCCTCTGTTCTGCCACTTACAAAAGTTGATAATTTGGGGCTTGGAATATGGCTTAGTGGTAGAGTGCTCACCTTGCATGTATGAAGCTCTGGGTTCGATTCCTCAGCACCACATAAACAGAAAAGGCCAGATGTGGAGCTGTAACTCTAGTGGCAGAGTGCTAGCCTTGAGCAAAAAGAAGCCAGGGGCAGTGCTCAGGCTCTGAGTCCAAGCTCCAGGACTGGCCAAAAAAAAAAAAGTTGATAATTTTCTTGAAGTCCCTAAGTGTTAGTATCTGAATTTATGAAATACGGATGGCGATTTCACTCACTCAAAGATTGTTGTGACAAAAGCATGGGACTTTGGGGAGGACCTTATTTTTTTCCTTAGATTCTTTGTGAAGGGCAAGTATTTAATAATAACCCAAATGCTCACAAAATTAAAGTTCAAAAGATCCAAATTTTAAGCCTTTTATGTGATTTTTTTTGAAATTAAAAAATGATATATTCATTATTTAGAATCACACAGAAATATCTGGTTGTCCAAGAAAAAAGTCCCTCCAACTATGATTTAAAAAAAAAATCTTTCGAGCCAGGTACCAGGGACTCATACCTGTAATCTTAGCTACTCAGGAGGCTGAGATATGAGGATCAGGATTCAAAGCAACATCAGGCAGGAAAGTCCATGAAACTCTTATCTTCAGTTAACCACCAGCAGAATAGAAGTGGCTCTGTGGCTAAAGTGGGAGAGGGCTGGTCTTGAGCTGAAGAGCTCAGGGACAGCACCTAAGCTGTTCAAGCCCCACAACTGACCAAAAAATAAAAAACCAACTTTCTCACTATGGATCGAAATTCATTAAATCTCCTTACTGGGCACAATCACACTCGCACATGTCCATACTCACTAACACTTACACATGAACCATGTGCCAATCATTCTTAGCCAATAAGTAAAAGTGATAATGGGCCAGCTCCAGCTGCCATTTAAGACCTCCCATGTAGAATTCTTTTTTTTTTTTTTGGCCAGTCCTGGGCCTTGGACTCAGGGCCCGAGCACTGTCCCTGGCTTCTTCCCGCTCAAGGCTAGCACTCTGCCACTTGAGCCACAGCGCCGCTTCTGGCCGTTTTCTGTATATGTGGTGCTGGGGAATCGAACCTAGGGCCTCGTGTATCCGAGGCAGGCACTCTTGCCACTAGGCTATATCCCCAGCCCCCATGTAGAATTCTTGGTAAGTTAGGAGTCTCAAATAACTTTTTTCTTTTTTGATTAAGGAAAAAAGCCTCACCTGTACCTTTATAAACACTGGAGCCCTGTGTTTCCCAATATGATGGCTTACTCAGCTATTCAAAAACTATTTTATGTAATTAATGTATGCTTTCTTATTTATAAATGCCTGACTTTAAAAAGGAAAAAGAAAAAGCTTGGCATATTTATCTTAAAAAAAAGAATTCTTGGTGTTCTTTTTGTTAGTTGGATTTAAATTTTAAGATCCAAAAAAATCACTACTGGGGAAAGATGATACAGAATGGAAAGCTCTGGGTCTCTAGGTGTGTCTGAGTTAAGAGATCTCTACCTCTACCATGATAATAGGTGTACAAGTCCCATGGATTGGTATCTGAGCAAAATGTAGACATTAGTTTCATTTAACCCATTATGGAATTCAGAGTCTATATACTAAGGCATTAAATACATTTATCTTCCCAAATTAGCTACTTTTGTTACATTCAGAATATATAAAATATGTTCAATACCAACAGTGCTGAATAGTCCTAAATCTGTAGTAGATTAAAGCAGCGAGATTTTATTTCTTGTTTCTGCAAATTTGTAAGTCCTGGTAACCCTCAACACAGATGTCGTTGAACTGAGCCAGCCATTCAAGCTGCTTTTATCTTATAGCTTATCCTGTTAATACAAGCCCTTTCCTAAGAATAAGAGAAGAGAATGATGGCAGAGTTTTAACAGAGTTTTTCTTCATTACTGTCAGCCCAGAAGTGAAACCTACTCACATTTTATTTCTGGAATTAGTTTCATACCTCCAGGTCAATCTCAAGATATTTGTAAGTATAACTCTTTGTATATACAAGAAAAAAAATCTGGGTGTTAGTGAATACTAGTCTTGACTAAATATCACATGTTTCTCAATTTCTTATTTATCTACAATGTCAAGAATATTCTTACACATGTACATGTGTAAAATTTCTTGTATATAGGTAAGCAGTCATGATATTGTAGATAAGTAAAGCTTTCTCATAGACAGTGCTTGAGGTTTTAAACTTTCATTTAATGTATTTTGCAGATCAAAATGCACACTACTCCTTCTTACCTGTTGCTTGGATTCATTATGTCCATTGGATGTAGACATTTAACTTTCTGCCATGTATTTCCTTTTGGAAAGAACATTACCATGAGCATTATCTGAGGGCATAAAAGAATATGTATAAGATAAATTCCTAAAACTGAAATTACTAGATCATATTGGCAATTTGCATTTCAATGTATGCTTTTTGTGACGTATTATATCTAATTTCCTTATAGTGTGTATACATGAATTTATATTATTACCAACTGTTTATGGCAGAAGTTATTTCCAATTGACCCTGTAAGCATAATATATGATCAGAATTGTGTGAGGGCATCATGTGTTGATATATTCGTGTGTATATTTAAATAAAATTTACTTAACATTTGCATAGTTTCAATATTCAAAATTTTACAAAATGTTTCACATAAATATGAATCCATAGTTTTATTGTTGCATATATGTACTTATATTTTAATAAGAACTATAGTTCTAAGTTTTTATAAGTTAAATAAGCTCCCTATTTTAAAATGGTAATTGAACAGATGTGCATATTATTACAAAGAAATTGAATCAAGTTTTCCTTTGGGAATTCAATTTCTTTTCCTTGATATGTGTGTTTTAAAGTTAGCATATCAAAGTGATGAAGTTCCTTATTTTTTGTCTAACCAAAAACCCATGAAATGAAATTATGTTATAATAGAAACGACAATTTGGGAAATTGCATGAGAGTAACAACTGAAAATTTCTATGTTTTTGTTGTTGTTTTCAGCCACAATAGTATAATTTTAAGAAAAATATTTGTGGGGCATTTCTTCAATGCAGCACACTATGTCAGGTATTGTAGATAATTAAAAATAAAATAAAAATAGGAAAATCCTATCCTTAGGTTAATGCACTATCTGGAATAGAACATTTAAAATTCATGCATACAAAAATTTATTCAGTCATTCCATATTTACTAGGCCTCAATTTTCTTCAGGCAGTATTCTTCAGGCAGCTATGAATACAGCAATCTATCGAATATGAGCAATAAAACATGTCAGTAGATAAGGAGCTATTAATAAACAAGCATAGGAAAAGTAACTTTAATTTCTAGAGATAAAAGGAACCACCAAGAACTTGACTGAACTGTGTTTTTATTATTGCTTATTTGTTTTTTCAGAACAGTATATCTGTTGAGTACTGGAAGTATTGATGTGGCTAGAAACTTGGAGGGAAGAAAAAACAGATAAGAAGCTATGTCAATAATTCAAACCAATGTTGGTCTGAAGACCAGCCTTCAAGATTTTCCTAGATGCTAAAGTCTTTTAGTGTAAATTTGGATATTGTGTGGGATTCATGCAAAGAAACCCATGTAAAAACAAATATTTCAAAGTGAAGAGGGTGATGCTGAAAGCTAGGAACAGGACTTTGGGGCAGGGAGCCCTGTCTCAAAGGCAGAATAAGTCAAAATTATTGACCAGTAGTTATGTGCAGTTATATGCAGTATCCAGACAAAGTCAATTTCAAACTACAACACTGAAGTATTTAACCTTGGCCTTTTTAGTTAAAGTTATGCTCCTTAGGTTCCCACTGCTTCCTGTACATGCTTCTGCCCTAATAGAATCTATGCCTACCATTACTTACTCTTTTCTCTCCTCACACTGGATTTCAAACCACACTAAAGAAGAGAGTTTCTAATAAGCATTAATCTCAAAATTAGTAAATGAATCATTGAATAAACAAAACAGAAAAACAGGATAGGATGATCATTAATTGAGAAACTGCTTTCCATGAATTACATGCCTGGAGATCTCCATGAAGTGGTGGAATATAAATTAAGAGCAAGGAGAGAAAGAAAAAGACAACCAGAAGATGTGGAGAAAGTATTTAAGGATGAGTGAAGAACTGGTGCAAAATATTGAAAACTTCATTTTAGAAGTACAATAGATAGATGAATAGATATATGATAAATAGATATAATATGATATATGGTATGATATGATATGATAGACATGGAAATGTGGGTGATGAGGGACCCTAGGACAAAGGACTATATGAATGCAAAGGTGCATTATCATATATTAAGAAAAAATGATATGAACATCTATGAAAGCATTTCAAGCAGACCTCCAATTTAAGTAGATTTTGATCAATTAAAGGCAGTATGGCCAAGGAACAGAACTGAAGACGCAAGAAAAGCATAAGCTAAGAATTTCTTGTGTACTGTTAAAATCTTATGATAATCATCAATACAAAAATGGAAATATTTTTATTGGAGCATCCTCAGGAAATGTTTCCAAAAATACTATAAAGAACACATGATAACTTCTTTCAGAACCCTTGAAAAAGTCTTTCTCAATACCTTAGGAAATAAATTTGATTGTTATTCTTTTTACACTTTTAGTGTTTTGTTCAAAGCTGGTGTTGTACCACTTCAGTCACATATTTACTTCAGCTTTCTGATGGTTAATTGGAGATAAGAGTCTAATGGCTTTGAACTTTAGCTCTTAGCCTCATGGGTAGTTTGGCTTGTAGGTGTGAGCCAACAATCGACAGGCCTGCTTATGTTTCTTGAGACTTCCCTACTTACCTCATTTTTCCTCTTGTGTGTTTGACTTTGATTATTCATTTGGAAAATCCTTATATCTTTCAAAAACTTCTATGGAAAAACTGTGATTGAGAATTTTTCATGAAAAGATTTTGACAAGTAAGGTGCAATAGAGGCCTTAAAATTCATCTCATACAAAATTCTAATCATAGATGAAGAAAAGAGCCAGATCATTAGGTATTATAGACATTAGCAGAGAAAAATTAAGAGATAATCACAACTTAAGCTCAATTCTTTATTGATTTGTAGTCCAATAATTTTTAAGTGTTTATTGTTTGAGAAGAGGGTAAAATTTGGGTACATTTGTGTTGTACAATGTTATACATTATATATAGTTGTATACCTATATAATTATACATAAGTGGATATATATGTATTAGATTGTCTAACTCAAGCTATTTAACACATACACCATCTCACATTCTGTAGCAAGGAGCTTTGTAGGTCAAAGGAAATAAAATTTCACACAGGAGGAATAAATCCAAGAAACTATTGTATATCAGGAGAAGCAAAATTAATAATACAAAAGATCAAAAATAGAACTACTTTGTGATCTAGCAATTCATCTCTAGGTGTACATGCAAAAGAAATAAATTCCCCTCTCATATTCTACAACTAAATACTATCAAGGTCATTTCTTCAAGTAGCATCATCCTTCTGCAAATTCAGATGTGATTTCTAAAGAAGTAATGGGGGAAAAAGGTGGAGTTTCAAAAATTATTACTAAATAGGTAGATATCTAGCAGAAGTACCTTATTCTCCTACTATTCATTAGTATTGTCAAAATTCAGCCTTACTTTTCCAAACATTGTGTAAATGAAACTTCTGGATACTTTAGGCCAACTTGTGGATACTGACTATACAAGTTGGAGGAGAAACAATAAGATTTATATGTTTCCATCCATCTTGGCTAGATTTAAAACAATTTAAAGAAAACCATTTGTAGTTCATATTTAAAATGTAAAGCTGTCCACATAAAAAGACAGCAGGTGTGTTTTCAAACAAAAATGATTTTATTTTTAAAAGTCTGTATCTATGCTTAATGCTGTTACCATTGTGAACATTGTACACAGCTGCCTAACTTCTGACATTTATTAGATTCAATAGAAACCTACAAAATCCAACTGGAGCATAAGGACTATCCACTCTGTTGGGGGGGGATGTGTGCACGCACGTGCGTGTGTGCGTGTGTATGTGTATAATGCATTCACCTCATAAAGTGCCTTATAAACTGATGCTTTCTTGTAAATAATCTCATATATCATTTACCATCAATTCCCCTTGGATGGAATATCCAATCCTGACAATGTCAGAATTCAGTTTGATGGAGACACTGTTGCTGGGTAAAAAAAGAATAAAGGAAGAATAATGACGACTCTGTGACCCAATAATGCATGCAACCTCCTCTTTGTATAATTTTATTTTCAAGGTGATGTACAGAGGGGTTACAGTTACATATATAAGGTAGTAAGTACAATTCTTGTCAAACATTGTTACCCCCTCCATCATTTTTCTCCAATACACATATATACAATGTCCAGGGTACGAAAAGCAATTACAGTGATGTCAGGAGTAAAACCATGGGAAAGAAAGACAAAAGAAAATGGACATAATTTCACATGGTATGTTGAAAATAACAGTAACAATGATGTGTTATTTTCAACATACTGTGAGACTCTTACCTCCAGTTAACCACCAGAAAATGGAAAGTGGCATTGTGGTTCAAATTGGTAGAGCATTAGCCTTGAATGAAAAGCTCAGGTATAGCACCCAGGCCCCCAGTTCAAGCCAGACAGAAAGACAGACAGACAGACAGACAGACAGACAGACACACACACACACACACACACACACACACACACAAGATATGACAAGAATGTAAAGCAGGTCCTCTCTGGGACTGAGACTAGAGACGGAGGGTGCAGCAGAGTAAATATTGTCAAAATATTTTATGTATCAGGTGAAAATAGAACAATGAAGCTTGCTGACATTGGTTTGGAAAGCGGGAGTGGACAAGGTGGAGAGTGATGGAGGGGGTGAGTCTGATCGATGTACATTGTCTTCATATATTGACATGTCAAAATAAAACCCCTTGTAGAACTAATGCTCATAAAAAGTGTGGAGGAGGGCTGGGGATATAGCCTAGTGGCAAGAGTGCCTGCCTCGGATACACGAGGACCTAGGTTCGATTCCCCAGCACCACATATACAGAAAACGGCCAGAAGCGGCGCTGTGGCTCAAGTGGCAGAGTGCTAGCCTTGAGCGGGAAGAAGCCAGGGACAGTGCTCAGGCCCTGAGTCCAAGGCCCAGGACTGGCCAAAAAAAAAAAAAAAAAAAAGTGTGGAGGAATAAAAAACAAAGATCATGGCTCATGACCTCTGACAGTTAGGATTTAAAAATAAATAGTTCGTTCTTAGCCCCAGTATGACTTGAAGGATTAGAAGATAACGACGTATTAGTCCATTCCTAACAGTTCTTCCATGCCCACCTCTCTGCTTACCTACTTATGTAACAACAGCCAGAACTAAATAACTGTTGTGAGGGTAAACTCAGCAGGGTCAGGCTACTTCTCAGAGTAAGACTGAGGTCTTCCCCCTGACCCCTCCATGGAACCTAATAGTCTACAGAAATTCTGAGAAAACACAGTATCTCAACTGTTTTCATCTACCCCTTCTCACACTGCTCCCTTTCTCCTGCAAATCAGATCCAGCCACAAGCTCTCCTTCTGACTTATAGGTAGCTATAAGCATCGAATTATCAGTCTTAATTGTCACCATACATCAGAAATGCCAATGAGGAAGGAGAAACCAAAGAAAGGGATTAAGGAACAGTGTTTCTAAATAAAGACTTACTGAAAGGCTACCATGATTTCCAATTGAGAGTTCCTCATTTAGAGAGAAAAACAGTTAGTTAATAAAGAGACTCCCCAAGATAAAATTAAAGGTTCATACATCAAAGTACTGATGATGCTGTCCCAATAGATTGTTTGTAAAGATGGCTTACTTCGTGGCTGCTTTTCTCAGCTCAGATGGTGATATTTCATATGCTGTCCTTGCTAAGTCCAATAAATCTGACACTTGCCTTGCTGAGCTGATGTAATTCACATCTCACCTCTTTCTCTCTGAATTCCTTTGATCACAGTTGCCATGCATCCTAATGCTTTTATTCATAACTCAGAAAAACCTTTTGGATGCTGCCTTTGGAATTCTTCCAAAAGGGCAACAAGATGACACATTTTAACTCAAGAGGCAACATCTCTGACACTTAATCATTTCAGTAGTATGATAGTTAATTTCGTACATGTTCATGTTTCTAATAATTTTCAGTCTTTAAAAAACAGGCACTGAGTTGCTTCATGCCCTCAAAATGCATGTATTTTAGAAACTGTTGTCCATCCACTTATAAAGCAAAGAAGACCAAAGCCAAGAGGGCCACACATGACAATTGAAATGCCTTAACCTAAAACAAGACTTTAAAAGATTTAGTTACCTCCTGAGAAAGCCTTGAGGAAAAGCAGCTCCATCAACTATTCTGTTTAGGTCACATATTTCCCCTAACTTTGTCCTTGATATTTTAGATAACTTTGAAATCTTGACATTCTTCAAGTTTCCTAGGTCTCATTATTGGGAGAATGATGTCTTCATAAATCTCTCTTGGAATAACATGGCAGCCTAGATAGAACAAGGTTGTGATACAAATGTAGGAATATCTATGTTGTTCCTTTGTGGCCTCAGGTAAATTACTGTAATCATTTCACCTTTTCCCATTCTCCTCTATTCTGTTTTTGTAGTTGTTGTTGTTTTATTTTTATTTTTTGCTGAACTTCAAAATGTTGCACAAGAGGGTTACAATATAACCTATCCATCTAAATGTCTAGTGCTCTTAGAGTCACCCCTTCCATCATTCTTCCCCACCCAATTTATTCTTTCCTTCCAGACTCATTTTACATTTCTCAACTCTTCATAGCATATATACATTTTGTAGGTTGTTTTTGTTTTCTACACTTATTTCTTCTGCTTTTTTCCTGCAGTAGACTGGTAGGATAATTGGAGAGAAATAGCTTAGTAAGTTATTGCATGCTATTGTACTGTAAATGATTGCTAAAGAATAATAAAAGGAAGAAGCAATAGAGAAAATACTAAAAGTTAGTAGAATCTAAATGATCTCCAATGAAAGTACTAACAATGTAACTAATTGTATAGGTTTCAGTTGAGCGGGTACTGTCTGTGAGCATTGTTTTTGTAATGAGACAGATCCTGAATAGATGAAGCACCAGGACTAGCACATTTAATGTTAGCTTACAAAGGTTTTTATTAAACATACAACAGTATTGTTCCAGCTCCAGAAGTAAACATATTCCAGAAAAACATATAAGTCAAATACAGGTGCATTCTGTTAAATTTTGTAATAATTAAGTTAGCATACTCAGTTTTTCCATTCTGACATTATTCAACATACAATATATCTACTGAGAAAACGAAGAGACATATGATGGTTTTCTGTGCTCATGTCTTCAGTACAGGTTGCATTATTTATCAACACACACTATACTGGAATCAATTCTGAATTTTTTTATTCACTTTGAAAATTAAATCAAGCTAAGTACATACTGACCATTGCAAATGTGGTGAAACATTGTCTTCACCATTAAAACACAAACCTGAATCACACTGCAGCAATATCTTTAGCAATCACATCAAAGATCATGTCATTTATTGTACTAAGATGGCAATGTGTTAATGATTTTATCTGCTACATATTGCAGTTTCTGCTGACTATCCTTAAACAATCCTACATACATATTAAGTTCGACAATTCAAAAATCAAACCAGAATATGTAGAGACTTCTATTTTTAATAATATAGCAGATCAAATATTAAATGAATGAGCTCCACAAGGCCATAACTGAACTGGGAAAATGTAGAAAAAACAATTTCATCCTACTGTGTGAGTATAGAAGCGTGCATTAACCCCATGACAATAGTTCATTAGGCAAGTGCTCTGGAATGGAGACACAAGCACTAACTTCTAACACAATGCCAGTTCAGTGAAGAGAAACTTAGAGAAAAATGGAACCTCCAAACAATCATTATTAAAACTTGGTTAAAACCTGACTGGAGAAGTTAATTGAGACAGTTTCCTCTCTTACTTGATTCCAAGGAGAGCGCTGCACACACACACACACACACACACACACACACAGATGTTCTTTGGGGAATTCTTAAAAGTAAGTTGCATTTTATGTGAGTCTGGGGACAGATTTCCTGCCAAGTCTTGTATAAAAGTCCCCAAGCTGAAAGTTTCTTTTAAAGTGTTTCAAGTTGGGGTTACTCAAAGACTCCAGCACAAAAAGTACAAGAAATTCTAGAAAAATGTGTTTTAATAGTTGAAGTAAAAAGAATTCAAATACAAATCTAAGCAATATCATGAACATAAAATTTAAATACTTATCACATATATAGAAAGAGGAAATTGTTTATTTTTTAATTTAAATGATTTATTTCTTTGGGCCTGGCTCACTTCACTGAGTATAATTTTTTCCAAGTCCTTCCATTTCATTACAAATGGGCCAATGTCATTCTTTCTGATAGAGGCATAGAATTCCATTGTGTATAGGTACCACATTTTTTTTTATCCATTCATCTAATGAGGGGCATCTGGGCTGGTTCCACATTTTAGAGATGTCAAATTGTGCTGTGATGAACATAATTGTGCTGGTGGTGTGGTCTTGCTTGTAATCTTTTGGGTAGATACCCCAAATTATACTAAGTGAAGTGAGCCAGACACAAAGAATCATAGACTTTATGGTTTCTCTCACTGATAATAATTAGTACAAGTCTAGGATAATCCTAGCAGATCACAGTAGCTCAATAGCTATGTACATATGAACACATAAGATGTTGCTAAGTGAAATGAACTCTATGTTATGGAAGTAAGTGGTTTACCATTGTCATTGTTAATTTCAATGTACTATATCAAATTATGAAACTCTCTTTTGTCTTTTTTCCCTAGGGTGTCCCTTTTTACCATGGTGTTACTGTTACTGATTTTGGTACCCTGGGTATTGTATATATGTTTATTTGAACTAGGGAAGGGAAAGAGAACATCAAAATGGAGAGACAATGGGTAAAAGGAGAAACAGTTTACAAAACTATATGCTGTAATCCAACTGTACAACTCAATGTGGGAGTGGGAGTAGGGAGGGGTAAGGAGGGAGAAAAATGAAGGAGGAGGTAATAAGTTTGATAAGAAATGTACTCACTGCCTTATATATGAAACTATAACCCCTATGTGCATCACTTTGATAATAAATATAAATAAATAAATGAAAATAATGATTTATTTTATTATTTAAACATTTCTCTATGAAACAGAAGAAAAACAAGGATCAAAGCCATAAAGGATTCAATCGTTGAAATTATCAGGCAATAATATAACAACAGTGGAGTTAACATGATTTTTAAAATATGACTAAGTAGTTCTTTTCTTTTATATATAAAACGCAGATATGAATGTAAGAGCAGAATTTACAAACTTAGTTGAAGCTTTATCTTCCATAAAAAGAAAATAAAAATTTAGAAGACAAAACATTTAAAAACTACTATATACATGGTAATATCTATATTTTTCATTTGACAGTAGTGGTTGCAGAATACAAAACTCTTAGGCATGTGTATCAGCAAGTCCTATTCATGTATACTAGTGTGGGTATTGTGTCTATGTTGGTATAAACAGGAGTAGAAGCAAGAGACAGAGTGTAGGAAGAAAATGGATGAGGAATATAAATAATGATTGCTATGAGCTTCTGAGAAAACTCATTTATCCATGAATCCAACATAAATACACACTGGTGTAAGGCAAAGGAGATGTCGTTCTAATGGTCAACAATTTTACTAATGTACTAGGCAAAGAAAATGGACTCTGGTCATCCTAGGACCCTTGAAACATTTCCCTCTCCGACTATAATGAACAAGTTACTAATCTGACTCCAGGCAAAGCATCACTGACCATTTAACTTTCTAGATCTTGAAATTATACAAATACAAATTACTATGTAAGTAAAAGTATCTCCACATGTGGCATCTTGTTGGTCTGAAATTTAATTTTTTCTTACTATTACTGTTTCCATGTAGTTGTACAGTGGAGTTCCAGTTCAACATGTCAGTTTATTAAAATGATGCAACTTTATTGCTGTCGCCCTTTCCATCATTCTCCCTCATTTTTCCTAACCCATTGTCCTGAAAGGAGATCTGGAAAGATTTTCTGGAAGAGGTGGTAAGAAAGAGCTACATTCCAATTGGTCCAGAAAGACTGAGAATGGCATTTTAAATAGAAAATACACGCGTAAAGGTATGTAAGCCACATCCAATTAATTCCTAACACTGGATCTACAGAGGGAAAACTTGCTGAATAAAAGCTTCAAAGCTCAAATGCTATTAGCTGACAGTTTGAATTGGGAGTGGTGGTGGTGGTGGTGGTGGTGTGTGTGTGTGTGTGCGCGAGTGCTGGGGCTTGAACTCAGGGCCTGAGTGCTGTTCTTTAGCATGTTTTACTCAAGCCTAGCAATGCCTGGTACTCTACCACTTGAGCCACGGCTAAAATTGTGGTTTTTTGGTAGTTAATTGGAGGTAAGAGTCTAATACACTTTCTTGCCCAGGCTGGCTTCAAACCATGGTTCTCAGATCTCATCTTTCCAGAATTAGAAGCTTGAGCCACCAGCACCCAGCAGCAGTTATACTATTTGGAAATGGCTTTACTTAGAGGCTTGAAAACAAGCAGCAGCTTTGTGTGTTTAGTCTAAGGTATCATTCTAAATGGGATATGCATAACCCTATTTAATGTTTTCAATACATCTGAAAATAAAACGATACAAATGACCAGGTTCTCCAGATAGAATAATAGGAGAGAAAGGTCTGACAGCTTTAAAGAACTAATAACAATGTGCAAACAAGCATCCCAACTGGGAGTTGAGAGTTTCTTTCAAATAATCCACATGATTGATTAACTCTGCAATGTAAATTGTTACTTTGGAGACATTATTTATGAGATAACTTAAGTAAGAAAAAAAATCCAGTAATGAATTTTATTTAGGAATCTACTGAAAAGAAAAAAAGCATACCAGGGATGAAAAATCATGAACTGATAAGGGGTTGAACTAGAGCAGTGGCTGGATAATGTGGAGATTGGGGTGTGTAGTGGGTAGATGGGAAGGGCTCTGTAGGATTGTTTCACACACCTGGGACTTTCCCCTCTACAGTAGTTCAGTTTTGAAGAGGAAAACAAGAGTAAGTGACATTTCATTATCATTAAGGGAAGAAATATAAAAATAGCAGTAGAATATAAAAGCAGGCAACAAAGAAAACTTCTTAAAGAATGGACAACTATTACATCTTTCTTCCTCTACTGTTCTTTTTCTTTAAAGGACATAAACTTCCCGGTGCTTATAGGTTTCTAAACCCACCCACATACACCTGTTCAGAAACATCTGTTTTCTTATAAAATAGAAACTTCAAAAAATAAAAAGGCCAGCTAATAATAACATATGGAGAAGAGAAGAACTTGTTGAATTTATTTAGTTTTCTCTACTTTTTGGACCAAAAAAGGTAATTTTTAGAATATATTTGAAGCTTAACTGAACATTTTCGGTTAGGGCTATGTACTTAAGGAGATCTCTCCAATAGACTGTGAATTTCTGGACCTTCTTTGCATGTTTTCATGTTTGCTCTGCCAACATTTTCATATGATTTATACATGTATGGTTATTTGGGGGTATTGTTAAGATTTGTGCATATGTACAAAAGATTCTCTTCTCTCAGAATACAGTCAAACTGATGAAATATTCTGCTTTTGGTCTACAGTAATACTAGCAATGTTAAAGAAATTACAATCTAGTACAACAATAGATCTTAGCAAAAGGATATATGTTTTGGCAAAGGAAACAGTACATTTGACTCCAGAGATGAATGAAAAAAACAACCATACTAAAACAAGGAAGGCCATTCCAGGTAAAGAGAAAAGTAAGACTAAGATTTTGACATGATAGCCGTGTGTGTGTGTGTGTGTGTGTGTGTGTGTGTGTGTGTGTTTGTTTGTGTGTGTGCATGTTAGGATTGGAGCTTGAACTCAGGACCTCAGGTTCTTACTCACTTTGCTCACAATTGACCCTCTAGCATTTGAGCCACACATGTATTGACCTTCTGATAGCTAATTAGAGATAAGCATCTCTCAGATTTGTCTGCCTGGATTGACTTTAAATCATGAGCCTCAGATTTCAGCCTCCTGAGTAACTAGGATTACAGGCATGAGCCATCAGTGCTTGGCTGGAATTTTCAGTGGATGAAACCCTGTATAACTCAAGCCAGAGAGTAAGGTGAAAGAAGCAATAAAAGATGAGTCTAGAGAATCTTCAGATTAAAGGTCAACATATTCAGAGGCCAAGGGGATTTTTTTTCTATTTTTAATGAAAATTCATTATAATGCTTTATTAAAAGTAATGTCCCATTGGTATTGTTTTCCCAAAACTTTTCTGCATGGGTAGGAGTACCCCAGGTTTCACACTCTAATACAGAAATGAGAGTTTAGTCAGATTATTCTGTGGATTATTAATGTAAGAGGCAGAACTAGAAGGAAGGAGACTTGCTAAGATATAACAAGAGTCCAGGTAGGAAATCAGTTATAATCAAACAAAGGATGAGAGATGGGATACATTATTTCTGCTTGAGATATACATTGAGAAAAGCTGTATCTGATATTTAATTATAGTTTATATCTTTAACTTTACACTTCATGGGTGTATTTTGTATAGAATCTCTTATATGTAAGTAAGTATGTATGTATGTATTATTTATTCATTTTTAAAGGTACTGCTGTTTGAAAGCAACGCCTCATGTTTGCTAAGTCAGCACTTCACCATTTGTGCCACAGATCCCCAGTCTTTTTTGCTTTAGTTTATTTTTCAGGTAGGGTCTCCTGTGTTGTTCCATTCTGTATTTCTTTGGTTGCTATTGTTTTTCTGTTTTTACCTGTAGCCAGCTTCTAACTATGATCGTCCTAACTCCATCTCCCATGTAGAAAGGATTACAGTCATAAACCACCACACCAGGTCTCTTTTCCTTTTAAACGACTTGTGATATTTCAGAATAATTAAAGTATTCAAAATTATTATAATTTTGAATATTTTATTTAATATACAATGGTTTTTCTGGATTAGACTTTCCTAGATATTAAGTAATTTTATCCATAAGGGAACATTGAGACTGTAACAATGACATTGAACAATGACAATTGACAATAACTGAACATGACATTGTAATATTCTATCAAACTCATGAATTATTCATTTATGATATTTCTTATAGAACTTCTGAGTAGCTAATTAGTATGCTTTTAAGTTCACCAAGTTGCTATGCTATTTTAAATGATATTTAAATATCACTTAAGAATAATATATTTATTTATGCTATCTCATGGCATTATAAGAGGAACTATTTTAATGGTGAATTTCTTGTTTATAGGAGACTAAGGCTTAAGCTCTTCTGTGCATGATAAAATATAACCAAATATGTAATAGTAAACATGACCAATGCTTGTAAGTGAAAGCTCATCCTTAATCTAGAGGTTAGGTTGCATTTGTGACAACATTGACATTTTCTATAATGCAATGGTCAAAATCAAGTGGCACTTGTGTAATAGATGAGATAGTGTTATATAAAGTTCTAATAGTGCTTTGCTGTGTGATCATTACAATGATAATGCACTGTAATTTATCACACCTGCCATTGAAGGAGCCCTAAGAATTTCACAAGCAGCCTCTCATTAATCTATTCATTTAGCTCCTCTCCTCTCAAAAGCTTGTAAAGCAGTTTACAAAGTTGTGCTACAATTATGGGAAAGAGAAAAGCTTTCTTGCTCTCCATATTGAGGAAAAGACTGAGCATAAGGCTCAAAAAGATGATGTACCTTCTAGTGGAAATGAGCAGGGGAACTGGAGCAGTCATATATGTGACAAATTCCTGTTTTATTAGACTGTAAATGAACCTACATATTTAAATCAAGCCCATAGTTTTAGAAGTTGAGCATTGTTCTCTAATTTCTTACTCTTCTCTAATTCCTGAATGTTGGAGCTTGATGAAGAACTGGAAGTCTGTTGATTGAAAACAAATTCTTGCATTGTTCTTGTGTGCATACTTAGCATACCCAAGGGTGCGTCCTATGTACCTAAATGTGATGCTATATTTATATGTAATATACTTGATTTCCTAAAATATTCAGTGTGCATTTATTTATACCAGCTGGTAACAGATTGTAGTCTGAAGATATTATAAATGTCCTGGTTTTTGACATAAAATATGAAGCTAGATTGCAGACATCAAGTAATGTTTCTTTAATCATATGATTCCTCTGTTTTCTATTTAAATCACTACTGATTTTATTAACAGTTATAGGACTATTATCACTTAAAAAATGTTGTATAATTTTCCCCAAAGTTTAACCCTTAATCACAGACAGTTTTGAAGTAGATAGAGCAAGTTTATTTGACAGTGAAAGAAAAAAGAACAAGAAAGGGGAAGGACTCTCCAAGGAGAGAAGCCACAAAAAGGACAGCCAAAGACTTTGAAACATAATAAATACCTTGAAAAAAGTTTGTATTTATAACAGATAATTGTCTGACCAAAAGAGTGTTTCCTTTCTCCGCATTTGTGTAGACGTCACTTTTACATTGCTGTTAAAATCATGTGTTTATGTGAAGATACAAGCTGAAATTTAGCTGATGAAAAATTGCTTTCACTGTTAACATATTTGGTTCTTGTATACAGTTCAAAAGCTGCAATGTTTCATGAGGAAGTGGTAGGGAACAGATGTAGCCCAATGAATTATGCACATGTGAAATCAAGCATTCAACTTGAGGTGAAAAATGTTATGCATGATACAATGTCCTCTCAATTAGGAAAGGACAGCCATGTTTGGAAGACCCTTATTCTGTCACAGATCTCTTTCCTAATGAATGGAATCAGAACATCATGTTAAACTTGAATGTAAATATTGCACCAGGCCCCAGTGACACACCTGTAAGGCTAGCTACTCAGGAGACTGAGATCTGAGGATTGTGGTTTGGAACTTGCCCATACAGGAAAGTCTGTGATATTCTTGTTCTAATCTCCAATTAACCACACACACACACACACACACACACACACACATACGGCAAAAGTGGAGCTCTCTCTCAAGTGGTAAGAGTTGCTGGCCTTAAATAAAAAAGCTCAGGGACTGCCCCTACAACCTTAGTTTGAAACAATAAGGTAATGTTGGTCAATCCTGTCTCAGTGTAGCAATGTGATTTCCTTGTTTACTATGGAAATAAAAAAAAATTATTTGCAGAAGAGAATCTGCAAAATGAGTGCAATAATGGTAGTTCTTGGGACTTTCTACAAGTCTACAACTGTCTAACCCCCAACGGTCATGTGGAGACAGTATCATAAAAAACACTTGTATGGACATCTCTCTTGAAATGTTATTTTCATAACAATAAAAACATGTTTTTTTTATAATGGCACACAGCATTGAAGGTACATTTGTGGTCCCTCAGTGTTCTTTTTCCACTTCTTGGGCCTCCTCTAAAAG
This sequence comes from Perognathus longimembris pacificus, assembly GCF_023159225.1. Taxonomy (NCBI): domain Eukaryota; kingdom Metazoa; phylum Chordata; class Mammalia; order Rodentia; family Heteromyidae; genus Perognathus; species Perognathus longimembris. Next base: position 55,736,984 of record NC_063165.1, read on the forward strand.
TGCCACCCATGTTGACATTTGCATTTGTCAGTACCAATCAAAGTATTGTACATTTACATGCTATACTGGCCTTCACTGAAAATGAGCAGGATTACATTCCATGATTTAGGGTTTATATACATACTTGATGGTACACTATATATACTGCTTTGGCAACTTGCTTTTTGTCATGATCTTGCACTTTGAAATCTATCACTATCACACACACGTGTGTGTGTGTATGTTAGTATATATGTAATCAATATGTATAATTATCACTGTATTTATGCTCATCTGTAAGATATGATTATATATATATATATATATAGTTTATTCACTCAAAATCCCTGTAGTATAGAATTGTGGATATATTTTAATGTAGCCAATCATTTATGTGCTAATTAAAATTGACCTTTTTTCTAGCAAAATGCAATACTCTTCCCTGTTGTTTGCATTTGTACACATATATATGTGTACACAAATGTATAAGTTTGTGTATATGTATGCATATACATGCATCTTTGCATATTTAGCAGTACTGGAGACTGAACCCAGGGCCTCATTCTTGAAAAGCAGGAATTCTGCCATGTGAGCCATTTTGTCAGCCATTTTTGTGCTGGTTATTTTTTTATATGGGTTCACACTTTATATCCAGGCAAGCTGGACTGAAATAGTTATATTTGTGTCTCCCTTTGTCAATGGCAATAACAGATGTGTACCACTGTGCCCAACCCCTCTATCTTAGGATGATACATGTGTACCAAAACGCCTAGCCATTGGTTTGATCAAGAGTTTCACAAGCTGTTTTTGCCCAGGCTAGTCTCAGATCACAATATTCTGATCTCTTCTGGACTGGATAAGATTACATGCTTGACCTAGTGCACTCTACTCTCATTGTGCATTTTTTAATCACATACACATTTTGTTGAAACTGTTTTTTACATCTTTCGTATCCCTACTAGATATTATCAAGTGGTTTTAAATTGTATTTGCTAGGAATAATCATTAGTGATTCTAGTTTTACACACACTTGTGTCCGATTTTTAATAATCATTGTGTAGACTACACATTGGTTTATTCATCACAAGTTACCCTGATTTCCAGAATGCACAAATAGCACTCAGCACTACTTGACCATTTGTCTTACTCCTTTCTGTGCTGCTGAATCAACATTCCACACATGGGGTAATTTATAAGGAACAGAAGCTTATTGGTTCCTTGATGGGAACTGAGGCCCCGAACAGAGGGAGCTGTAGCTGAGAGGGCCTTGCTGCTGTGTCATTCATGGCAGAAGAGGGGGAAGGTGGGAGAGAAGAGGGGGAATGTGGAAGAGAGACTAAAGAAGTAGAAATCCATCTTTTTATAAGGAATCCACTCTCTGATAATGACATTAATCCATTTATGATTTCAGACTATAGGTAACTTCCTATTTCCCAACAGTTCTCCATTAAAAGTTTAGTATCTGTATAAAATGAATCTTGATCTGTGTCATAAACTACTATGTTAAATGGTCAAAATAATAATAATAATAAATACGCTACAAAGTTAACATAAGTGAGAGAAGGGGTGGGCTGGGAGTGTTGGGTGAGAATGCTGAAAAGAGTGACATTGATCAAGACTGTGTTCACATAGACTCAGGAAAACAGTCAAACCGTAATGGCTTTTTTTTTCTAAATAGTTTTAAATTTTGATTATAATACTAATATGACAAAATGCTTAAAGAAGTCTCAAGCCAAACTACCAGAATTTCAAACTAAGTTTCTGTCTTTATTCTCCGATTCATAAACCTCCATTTTTTCTGTTCTCACAAGAAATGTAGTGCCATCATTATATAAGTAACATTTTGAGTTCAATCAGTTAGATAAAATGATAAAATGTTTAAAACAATGCCTGTTTATATTGTACACTCAATATATTTAAAAATTCAGTGGTATTTTACCAGATGGAAAGGCAAATCTAAAGCTAATGTATTTATCATGATTGATTATATAATGGGTTTTATTTCTATGTGTTTGCTATGTACTGAATTTCTTTAATATGTTCCTCTTCCATTATTATATTTGAAAAGATGACATTTTATTTTTGTCTACCTACTCATTTGAGTGTTATATATTTTATTTCTACTTCCAGAATTGTTACTTAAAAGTTTACATAGATGACTCGATTGAGTCTAAAGTTATTCAGATCACTGTTTAAAAACCAAGGTATGGTAAGTTTGATTAGTGAAATGATTTGCATAGTGTATTTTTCCCCAGGTTATTCTAGCATGCTTCTGACAATTTCATCTTTACTTGGCTTAATGGCATCAGTGTGCATACTCTGTAATATTGCCTCCAGTTCAATGTGACTGTAGCAATGGATAGCAATTTTGGTCAACATAGTATTCAATTCAGATTTCTTCAAAGCTGCGCAGTTGTTGGTCAGAATAACCTACTTCTCTGATCATCTTCAGAGTCTGAATATAACCCAGTAGATATTTTCCACTGTTTATAAAGAGCTGGAACTGACATTTGAGCAGCTCCAGTGACTCTTTCTTCTTCCTTGCAGCTGCCATCTTTCTACCTAGGTACAGGATGGCTTCCAAGCTAGAATGACCACCAAGATGGCTGCAGAGGGCGCTGTTAACATGCCAATGTCGCCAATGTTATGCTACAAGATTTTAGTCATCCATATTTGATCATCCTACCACCTCATGTATTTGTGCTGTTTTATATTCAATTCCAGCTTGTTTCATATTTCCAATAGTGATCTGTATTTAGACCCGCATATATTATAAATAACATATAATTATACAATTGTATACATATATGTGCATATATATACATATATAATACTACAGATCTGAAAGCAAATTCAACTGTAATGTACTTTGGTTATTGTTAAATGTATGTTTTTCAAAATATAGATTTCATATACTGTGGAATAAGACTGTGAAATATTTATAAATAAATAATTGTTTTACTATGACAAGATTACTCATGAACTTGTTTCTAATATTTCTACTATTGACTTATAATCCATTTTCATATATTGTTATTCTATGTACTAACATCTAGTTATTGATTATACATAATTCTTTAGTTCTTTTGTCTACTAATATAGTTGTCGCGTCCACCTCGGCCAGCAAGGAAGACACAACACCGGATTCTTCTCTCAGCAGTTTATTCAGGACCTTATAATCATCTTTTTCCCCTGGGAGCTTCCCCTTTAGCCCTATATACCCTCTGGTTAGCCAACCCCAGTGTGTCACGTGGCAATCACCGATAGGTCCAGGTACGCGGAAGAGAGCCAGACAGCAAGCTATGCCCATTTAAGGAGTTGTTTATGACAGAGAGCACTCGCCGGCGGGAGGGCGGAAGGCAGAGGCCAGCGCCATTTTAGGGCGTAGCCGTTCGCAGCTCTCTACAGTTCCCCCTTTTTGTTTTATTAGCTGCAGGCAAGAGTAGGGGTCAGATCTCTGTGAAAAATTACCTTGAGGACATAATACTGGTCTTTACTTAGGAGGCGCCTTCCTAAGGACTACCAGATCCATCCGATGCCTTTTTTACAGAGGTGGGGCCCAGGGCATCAACCCACATACAATCTGACATGCTTTTCTTGGGGCAAGCACCGGGATGCGTCTCCCAAGTGTAGTGCGCTAGCCTCGCATCCTGCACTATTTCTTGAGTGTGGCAAGCCACGCATGGGGGGACTGTCCGGCCTCAATGGCAGTGAAAGCTTGAACTATCATGGCTGCATTGCGACGCTGGAAACCTCTAATACGGCAAATACACCACAGGCACACCAGGATGACCATAGCCAGAAGGCCGATCAGGGCCCCCAACCCTGCCCACTCCTTCAGGTGGTTTATGGCGTTTGAGATCCAGGAAGACAACCCGTCCGCCAATCCGGCATCCACACGGGTCGAGTTCACGGTGGTAATGGCAATCCTCAACTGCTCCATCAGCACATCAAATCCTCCTGTCTAATTTCCTAAAAGATAACTAGACAATTGTTTAGATAAATTTGCCGCACGGGTATAATTTTCATATTGTATACTTGTTACACAGAGTCCAGCATACTTTTACTGGCAGCCAAGCTGGGCAAGCTGCCAAAGCGTATCAAGCTGTTCCTGTACAAGGTCCACCCGTTGGTTGAGGACCATCAAGCCTCCTTTTAACTGGGCACTTATCCCCTTTTGCACATCCAAGGCTTGTGCTACATTGGCAGAAAGAGTATTTAAGGTTTGGGCCGTCTGCACCGTATGGCTCATGGCAACAGCCGCGGTGGTGGCTCCGACCGCAGCCAAGGATATGGCGGTGACGACAGCGGCCGTAATGCCAAAATTTTGCTTTTGTCTAAACTGCACCATGACACTGGGTGCGTCCACGGGCACTGGCACCCATCGAGGCATGCGAGCAATCAAAGCAAAAGCATACTTAGAAGCATTCCAGCACTGCACATAAAAGCAAGTCTCATTATCGCAAAAGGAAAGGTCTTTCTCACTAACAATAAACACAAAAGGAGGATATACACACACTGGGGTAGGTTTATATACAACAAAATCCTTAAATGTAATGCCCTTTTCTACACATCCTGTATTAGTTGCCCCCGAAAACCCCGGCCGTATAATAGGCTCTTCCATACCCCAAGTTCCCCAACTCTGAGAGGTGCTCCATGAGGCGCTCCCATGTCCATGTTCCCCCCAGCTATCATGGCCATAGGTTCTATATTCATACAGCTTCCATTTATTCCACATAAGAGCCAATTATCAAAAGGATTAGAAACATAAGTTTGATAGGGATTTTGATCACTATAATTGTGGCCTGTATAGGTAGCATTAAATACTGTGCCTATCCCAGGGGAAAAGGTAAAGCTCTTGTCTGAGTTAGCCCAAATCACCGTATGGGACTGGCATCCAGTCCAAGGCCAAAAGTCTCCCCAATTAGTTCCCCAACAATAAGGAGCCCACTTAGGCTGAGCAGGTGGAAGCTCATCACCCCACTTTCCTGGCCACCGTCCATTAAGCAACGTTGTATTAGCAGAAACACAGGGACCCGAAGCGGTCGGGGGTAAATCAAACCATCCTGCTGATTGGTTATACAGGCTAATACAAGGGCTCACTTCAGACCGATTACGAATGATTTGAAAGCAAAGAGTCCCTTCTAGGGAAAAAGTTCTATTCTCCCCAAGTGAGGCCTCTACTGAATCCATGGGTAAATAAGGAACATCCAGAGTCTTATTACTACTAAATAAGTGAGGAAACATTTGGGCATCATGCCGAACCGGCATGGGCTTGGGAAATACCGACAGAATCCCCCATCTCAATACTGCCGCTCCCTGTTGTTCCAAGGCAAGCACCATCAGGAGGATCATCATCAACCGTATCCTGGGTTTCTTCATGTTGCACTCTTCTCACCAGACGTTCAGGCACCCACACCGGGTCTTGTTGATCCTGCCGAAAAACACAAACCGAGCCTCGCGCCCATGACAGCACGGGATCAGGTCCTCTCCAGGTCCCTGTTAACACATCTTTCCATTTTACTAGTCCTTTCATTGGACTATGAGGCTCATTATGCCTATCTGCTGCAGACTGACCATTAACATCCAGATTTAAAAAATTGATGGTAAAAAGAGCAAGGGAAAGTCTCTCTTTCGGGGTGCAGCCATAGCCGATTCCCCCTTTTTGTTTTTGTAAACATTTCTTAAGCGTGCGGTGTGCACGCTCCACAATGCCCTGGCCCTGGGGGTTGTAGGGCAGGCCGTGTACAAGTTGTACCTCCACGGAATTGTAAAAGGAGGGAAATTGGCGTCCCGTATAAGCAGGTCCATTATCAGTCTTAAGCTGTTGAGGCTTTCCCCAAGCTGCCCACGCCTCCAGGCAATGGGTAACAACATTATGAGCCTTTTTTCCTGCCAGGGGTGTGGCGTGCATGACGCCTGAACAGGTGTCCACGGACACATGCACATATTTTTGATGTCCAAATTTAGGAACATGAGTCACATCCATTTGCCAGATCTTAAGTGGCGACAAACCACGGGGATTAACCCCAACCCTGGGCGGATGTTGATGAACGATGTACTGAGGGCAGTCTAGGACCACCTGTCGTGCAGCCGCTCGAGAAAGCCGAAACTTCTGTTGAAGCGCTCTTGCATTAACATGGAAATTTTTATGGAAGGTTTTAGCTCTGTCCACCGTGGAAGCCAAAAAGGCCCACTCTTGTCTGGTCCATCGGTCAACTACATCATTTCCCGCACTTAAGGGTCCTGGCAGGCCTGTATGGGCACGAATGTGCACGGGATGAAAGCCTGCTCTTTTCTGTCATATTAATCGTTGTAACTGTTGGAAAAATAGACCCACTGGGCTGGAGAACTTAATGGGTCCAGAGACCTCCAACCCTTTAAGGGCATTAACAATGTAGGCCAAATCAGAAAGTAAATTAAATGGGAATGGACAAGCCTCAAAAACCTTTATAACAATCTGTAGTTCCACCATTTGAGGCATTCCCGGGCAAAACTGATGCTGTACAGGTTGCTGGGTCTCAACCATATAGACCCCCACTCCCGTCTTGGATCCATCTGTAAATATATTGGGGGCTCCCTGCAATGGCTGGGAGGAGGTCACTCTTGGAAATACAACGGGGTGTTCCCTAAAGAACCCTAACAATGGATGCTTTGGAAAGTGATTATCTATATTTCCGGGAAAACTACATAACAAAATGGCCCATTTATCAACAGTGGCACATAATGTCTTAACCTGATGACTATAGGGGATTATAATGGTAGCTGGAACATTGCCAAAAAACTGCACACATTGTTGAATTCCAGACAAAGCAATGGAAGCCACTGAAGTTGGGTAGTGTTTTATGGATTTTTCTGGAGATATTTGTGGGTGAATCCACAACAGTGGGCCTTCTTGGCACAGCAAGCCAGTAGGCTATGACACGGTTGGAAGGACACACAAAAAAATATCCATGCCTTCTTGAACTCTTTTTAAACAAGCTTGTTGGAGTCTCTTTTTAACCTTCTCTAAGGCTATTTTAGCTTTCTTAGTTAATTGTCTAGGAGAGTCTAAAGCTGTATCTCCTTGCAAAACAGCATAAACGGGCTTTAATTCGTAATTAGGCAACTGCAAGTAGGAACGTATCCAGTTAATATCACCCAGCAACTTTTGAAAATTATTTAATGTTTTTAAACCATCTTTGTGTATCTCCAATTTTTGTGGCAAAACACGTAAAGGGGTTATTTTTGCACCCAAGTAGCTAATTATTTGGTCCTGTTGTACCTTTTCAGGGGCAATATAAAGACCTTTCTGTTGTAATAATTTAACCAAGTCCCCATATGCCGAATGCAACAGTTGTCCACTCTTTGCTGTAAGCAAGATGTCATCCATATAATGCACACACCTCAACTGAGGGTATTTGTCTCTCAAAGGGCGAATGGCCATGTCTACATACAGTTGACACATGGTAGGGCTGTTAGCCATGCCTTGAGGCAAAACCACCCACTCATATCTCTTATCGGGTTCCTCATGATTACATGAGGGAACAGTAAATGCAAACCTAACACTATCCTGAGGATACAAAGGGATGGAAAAAAAGCAATCCTTAATGTCAATAGCAATAATTGGCCAAGAAGAAGGCAAAGACGACAGCAAAGGCAGGCCCCTTTGTACTGGGCCCATAATTTGCATCTGAATATTAATGGCGCGTAGGTCATGTAATAGCCGCCATTTCCCTGACTTCTTTTTTATAACAAAAATGGGGGTGTTCCAAGGAGACACCGATGGCTTAATGTGTCCCAGGGACAGTTGTTTCTCTACCAGGGTTTTGGCAGCGGTCAGCTTTTCAGAGGAAATCGGCCACTGAGGTACCCATACCGGCTCCTCCGTTTTTCAGGATATGGGGATCCCTTCCTCAGTGGCCCCTAGGAAAAACCCAGGCCCTGTCTGTCTCTTTTTTGATGTACTGGTATAGGCTCTTTAATTCCTTGTAAATGCTTTCCTAGACCAAAGCCAGGGCAATAGCCCATTTGCATCATCATATTCTTTGAGGGAGGAGAATATTTATTATTTAAAGTAAATCCCATCTCCTTCATGAGATCCCTGCCCCACAAGGAAACCGGAAGTTCTAGCACATAAGGTTGAATTGTGCCTGAATGTCCCTCCTTATCCTTCCATTTTAAAGGTCTTGCGCTCATATCTGGGGTCTTGGCATAGCCTAGGCCTTGTAGGGTTTGGGAAGAGGCCTGAACGGGCCATCCTGGAGGCCAATCCTGTTTCGCAATAATGCTCTTATCAGCTCCAGTGTCTAACAGACCCAAAATTTTTTTATTATCAATCTCAAGCTAAAGAACTGGTCTTTGGCTCAAGTCCAGGGACAAATAGGCCAGATCCACGCCTGTGGATCCGAACCCCTTCTGAGCCCTCGATCGAGATTGTGCTGGGTATTTTTTATGCAGACTTAACAAAAGTAACAGTTGGGCTATCCTGTCTCCTGGGGAAATGGCTACTATACCTTTTGGGGATTTAACCATGATTTTAACTATGCCAGTATAATCTGGATCAATAACTCCGGGGTGTATTTTAAGGCCCCGCAATATGGAGGATGACCTTCCTATGAGTAGGCCCACAGAGCCTGGCTCAAGGGGTCCTTGGAAATCAGTATCAATTAATTGTACCTCCATTTGAGGAGTTAGTACGAGTCTGGTGGTCGCACAGAAGTCCAGTCCTGCGGAGCCCGCAGTGGCTCTCCTAGGTCTTTGGGATGCCTGAATGTTGGCCACCGTTTCGGGTAGGAGTTTTTGTCCTGACTCTCGACTGCCCCATATATTTGTGGGCCCTGAGGGTGAGGGCCCCGCTGGCCATTTTTTGGATTGTGACCTTCTCGTGCTTGCCCCAAAGGCTGTCCATCAATATTTTTTACTGATCTGTACTCATTTGCCCAATGTCTTCCTTTCTTGTATCTGGGGCAAAGCCCAGGCTGTTTGCCTGGCGGGTTTCTTCCCGCCTCTCTTGGACCTCCTCGCTCAGGGCAATTCCGTTTTATATGCCCTGTTTTACCACATTTAAAACACGCTCCAGGATTTCCTCCCTTCCTCTGCGACAGTTGAACCACCGCTGTGGCGAGGCCTGCATTAGTCAATGGCCCACCCAGCTCTCGGCACACTTTTATCCAAGCTTTTAAGCCCTTATGCTTGTATGGGGTTATGGCTGCCTTGCATTTTTTTGTACACTGCTCAAAAACTAATTGTTTGATCAGGGGCATAGCAGTGTCAGGGTCCCCGAAAATCCTTCGTGCAGCTTCTACCATTTTAGCCACAAAATCTGAGAAAGGTTCTGTAGAACCTTGTAAAATCTTTGTAAGATTCCCACTCACTTTTCCTTTATTTGGTAGGGCCTTCCATGCTCTTATTCCCATATCGTTGATTTGTGCATACACCTCAGCCGGGTACCCTGTCTGTTGATTAACAAATCTTCCTTGTCCTAAAAGCATGTCTCTATCCCAGGCCGGATTACCTGCCGCATGATTAGCGGCAGCTTGTTCATTTGCAAACTCAAGCAAAAAGGCCCTTCAGTCTAAATACTGTCCAGGGCTAAGGCAAGCGCGCACAAGTCCACTCCAATCACTGGGAGTCATGCAGTGTCTGCGCAACGCCTCCACTTGGGTTACAGTAAAGGCTGCATTTATCCCATAAGCACGCACGAACTCAGCCAGGGATTTAATAACTTTAAACTCCAAGGGCTCATGGTATCTCTGTCCTTGTGGGTCTTGAAATATTGGCCAAGCTAAGTCCAGTTCCGTTCTAACTGTCCTCCACACTTCTGGATTAAAAGTGCTGCCAGAGCTTCTACTTTCGGATCCTCCCGAATATGGCGGAGGAGCGGAAAGAGGGGGAGCACCGTCATAGGGCGGACCTTTGTCTCGTTCCCGCTTCTTCTTTTCTTTCCAGGCCTTTTTTCCTCTTACTCTCATCTCCTCCAGTTGTTCCAAAATGGATTCCACTTCCTCTGAATCCGTAGACTCAGGGGAATCTAACTCTGCCAGATCAGGATATAGTCCCCTCTTAGTGCCCTGGCCTTCACTCGCGGCCTTCTCTGATCTTTTTTCCTGCAACTTCTCCAAAGCTGCCTGCCCATTTTTTACCGCTTCACCGCAGCGTTGATCGTCAAGGCAGCTTCTTACTAATTTCCATATGGGTCTAACCCCACCTTTTAAGGTTCCATGCTCGTGGGCAAAATCCAGGTCCCTCCCTAGTTTCTCCCAGGAAGCCACAGTAAGGCTCCCGGAAACTGCGAACCAGGGGGCGGCTGTGTCGCATTCAGCTAAAAATTTCTCTAAAATACTTCTGTTGATTTTCAGCTTCTTTGAACGCAAGAGCTCATTGAGAGCCAAAAAAATTGGGTGCGAAGAGGAAGCGCCCATAACTACACACTTTTACTTTCGCTTCAGTTTCTCTTTTTTTTTTTTTAATACCTCTGTCCCTCCACCCGAGGGTTCCTGCTCCTCCTTTATCTACAGTGAGGAGCCTATTTTTTTTTCCCCGCTCTTGTCGTGGATCCCCACCCTTATCCTTGGGAGACTTACCGGTGCACCACCCTGACTGCGGAGAGTTCTGAATCGTTGTGGCTGGAGGTTGATAAGGTCCCCTTACGGGCCACCACTTGTCGCGTCCACCTCGGCCAGCAAGGAAGACACAACACCGGATTCTTCTCTCAGCAGTTTATTCAGGACCTTATAATCATCTTTTTCCCCTGGGAGCTTCCCGTTTTGCCCTATATACCCTCTGGTTAGCCAACCCCAGTGTGTCACGTGGCGATCACCGATAGGTCCAAGTACGCGGAAGAGAGCCAGACAGCAAGCTATGCCCATTTAAGGAGTTGTTTATGACAGAGAGCACTCGCCGGCGGGAGGGGGGAAGGCAGAGGCCAGCGCCATTTTAGGGTGTAGCCGTTCGCAGCTCTCTACATATAGTAACTAAACTAATGTCACTTTTGAAGTGTTGAACATTTGAACAATAGTAATAATGACAACAAAATAATAATATAATAACTGCTATCAATGATGCCTTGGTTTTCTCTCAGATTTTTGTGAACTAAGTGTGTTTCCTATACCTCATTTCAAGCAACATTTAAAATTACCCTGTTTATGTGTACAATTATTGGTGATTAACCACTTCTCTCTCACATACATACACTTTGTAGGTTATTTAAAATTTAAAAGAAGGGCTGGGAAGGTGGCCTAGCTCGCCTCGCATACAGGAAGCCCTGGGTTCGAGTCCTCAGTACCACATATACAGAAAACGGCCAGAAGTGGCACTGTGGCTCAAGTGGCAGAGTGCTAGCCTTGAGCAAAAGGAAGCCAGGAACCGTGCTCAGGCCGAGTCCAAGCCCCAGGACTGGCAAAAAAATATGTATATGTAAAATTAAATAAATAAATAAATAAAATAAAATAAAATTTAAAAGAATATGAAATGTTAATAGTTTGCCTTATCTATACTTACAAACCTATCAAATGGTGAAAAATGTTATATTTTTTTAAACTCCATGCTTAAAAAGTTAATTTGTGACTATTAAGCATTTTTATACCACCAATCATGTCTTTTTATTTTTCTCAAATTTTTATTATCAAACTGATGTACAGAGAGGTTACAGTATCATACGTTGGGCATTGGATACATTTCTTGTACTGTTTGTTGCCTTGTCCCTCATGCCCCCCTCCCTCCCCCCTTTTCCCTCCCCCCCCCCAGTTGTTCAGTTCACTTACACCAAAGAGTTTTGCAAGTATTGCTTTTGTAGTTATTTCTCTTTTTTTACCCTGTGTCTCTCGAATTTGGTATTCCCTTTGAATTTCCTACTTCCAATATCAGTAAACACGGTATCCAATATACTCAGATAAGATTACAGAGATAGTGTAGGTACAAACATAGGAAGGTGATACAAAACATTATCAATAATAGAAACTACACATACACATAGGACATTGAAAGTAGTTACAACTGTGATATATCACTTGTTTCCATAACATGGAGTTCATTTCAATTAGCATCATCTTATGTGTTTCTAAGGGTATAGCTATTGGGCCTTGTGATGCTCTGCTATGGCTTGCCTAAACCTGTACTAATTATTCCCAATAAGGGAGGCCATAGAGTCCATGTTTCTTTGGGTCTGGCTCACTTCACTTAGTATAACTTTTTCCAAGTGCTTCCATTTCCTTACAAATGGAACAATGTCATTCTTTCTGATAGAGGCATAAAATTCCATTGTGTAAATGTACCACATTTTCCTGATCCATTCATCTATGGAGGGGCATCTGGGTTGGTTCCAGCTTCTCGCTATGACAAATTGTGCTGCGATGAACATTGTTGTGCTGGTGGCATTACTGTGATTTTGTTTGTGGGCTTTTGGATAGATACCCAACAGTGGGGCTGCTGGGTCATAGGGGAGTTCTATATTGAGCCTTCTGAGGAATCTCCATACTGCTTGCCAGAGTGGCTGAACCAGTTTACATTCCCACCAACAATGAAGTAGGGTTCCCTTTTGGCCACATCCCCTCCAACAATTGTTATTATTAGTTTTCTTGATATATGACATTCTTGCTGGGGTGAGATGGAATCTCAATGTTGTTTTGATTTGCATTTCCTTTATGGCCAGTGATGTAGAGCATTTTTTCATATGACTATTGGCCATTCTCATTTCCTCATCAGAGAAGTTTCTTTGTAAGTCTTTAGCCCACTTGATGAGGGGGCTATTGGTTCTTTGCAGTTTTGTTTTGGAAGAAGGTAATTTTTTTAGTTCTGCATATATTTTAGAGATGAGGCCTTTGTCTGTTGAATGTCCGGTAAAGATCTTCTCCCAGTCTGTGGGCTTTCTGTTTATCTTGAGAGCTATGTCCTTTGCCATGCAGAAGCTCTGGAGTTTGATGCAGTCCCATTTGTCCAACCTTTCTTTGATTTGTAGCCTTTCAGGGTCTTTGTTAAGGAAGTTCTGTCCTGTGCCAAGGAGCCCAATTATTTCTCCTACTCCTTCCTTTAGTGTCTTCAGGGTGCCTGTTTTGATTTCAAGGTCTTTAATCCATTTGGAATTGATTTTGGTGCAGGGTGATATATAAGGATCTAGTTTTAGTTTGTTGCATGTGTTGAGCCAGTTTTGCCAGCGCCACTTGTTAAAGAGGCTATCTTTCTTCCATACTATTGTTTTAGCTCCTTTATCAAAGATTAAGTAGGCATAGTTCTGTGGGCTTAATTCTGGGTATTCAATTCTGTTCCATTGGTCTTCAGGCCTGTTCCGGTGCCAATACCAAGCTGTTTTTATTACTATAGCTTTATAATACAGCTTGAAGTTGGGTATTGTAATTCCTCCAGCACTGTTCTTTCTGCTTAGGAGTGTTTTTGCTATTCTAGGTCTTTTATTGTTCCATATGAATTTCTGGATTGCTTCCTCTATTTCATTAAAGAATGGTGTTGGGATATTAATGGGTATTGCATTGAATTTGTAGATAGCCTTTGGCAATATTGCCATTTTGATTACATTAATCCTCCCAATCCAGGAGCATGGGAGGTTTTTCCATTTTCTTAGTTCTGACTTAATTTCATTTTTCAAGCTTTTAAAGTTCTCTTCAAAGAGGTCTTTCACTTCTTTGGTTAAGGTTATTCCTAGGTATTTTATGTTTTGGGGGGCTATTGCAAAAGGAGTTGCTTTCCTGACTTCAGCCTCGGTCTTCGGGTTGTTAGCATAGAGAAAGGCCGTTGATTTTTGAAGGTTTATTTTATATCCTGCAACTTTGCCAAAGTTTTGTATCAGCTCTAGTAGCTTGGGGGTAGAGTCTATGGGTTTCTTTAGGTATAGGATCATGTCATCTGCGAAGAGAGAAAGTTTAACTTCATCTTTTCCTATTTGGATCCCCTATATATTCTCTTCTTGCCTAATTGCTCTGTCTAGTACTATGTTGTACTATGTTGTTGTATGTAGTACTATGTTGAAGAGCAGGGGAGAGAGTGGACATCCCTGCCTTGTTCCTGATTTTAAAGGGAATGGCTTTAGTTTTTCACCATTTAGAGTTATGCTTGCTGTTGGTTTGTCATAAACTGCCTTGATTATATTCAGGAATGTACCCTGGAATCCCAGTTTTTCCAGGGCTTTTAGCATAAACGGGTGCTGGATTTTATCGAACGCTTTTTCCGCATCCAGCGATAAAACCATGTGGTTCTTTAGCTTGCTCCAGTTGATGTGGTGGATTACATTAATTGACTTGCGTATATTAAACCAGCTTTGCATCCCTGGGATGAATCCAGTTTGATCGTGGTGTATGATTTTTTTGATGACCTGTTGAAGTCGATTGGCCAGAATTTTGTTGAGAATTTTTGCATCTATGTTCATCAGGGAGATTGGTCTATAGTCCTCTTTCTGTGATGAGTCTCTGCCTGGTTTTGGGATGAGGGTTATACTGGCTTCATAAAATGAGTCTGGCAGTGAACGTTCTCTTTCAATTTCATTGAAGATTTTGAGAAATATTGGAGTGAGTTCTGTTTTGAAGGCCTTGTAGAATTCTGCAGTGAATCCATCTGGACCTGGGCTTTTCTTGGATGGGAGATCATTTATTGCTGTGTCTATTTCAATACTGGATATGGGTCTGTTTAGAAGGTTTAAGTCTTCATAGTTGAGTTTGGGGGTATCAATTTTTTCTAGGAAATCATCCATTTCTTCCAAGTTCTCGAATTTGTTGGCATAAAGGTTTGCAAAATAGTCCCTTATTATTTTCTGAATTTCGGTTATTTCTGTGGTGATGTTACCTGTTTCATCTCTTACCTTGTTTATTTGAGAGTGCTGCCTTCGTTCTTTGGTCAGGTTTGCCAGGGGTCTATCTATCTTGTTGATTTTTTCAAAGAACCAACTCTTTGTTTTGTTGATTCTTTCGATGTTTTTTTCGTCTCTAATTGATTTAATTCTGATTTGATTTTAATTATTTGCTTCCATCTATTGACTTGGGGTTTGGCTTGCTGTTCTCTCTCCAGAAAATTAAGGTGCTTCCTTAAATTACTGAGTTGCTGTTTCTCCAGTTTGTTGATGTATGTACTCAGAGATATAAATTTTCCTCTGAGTACTGCCTTTGCTGTGTCCCAAAGGAGCTGGTACTTTGTGCCCTCAACTTGGTTGAAGTCCATAAACATTTGAATTTCTGTTTTAATTTCTTCAATGATCCACTGATGGTTCAGCAGTGTGTTGTTTAGTCTCCATGAATTGTAGCAATTTCTGTGGTGGCTGGTTGAGTTGAGCTCTAATTTTATTCCATTGTGGTCTGAAAGAATGCAGGGAATGATTTTGATACTTCTGAATTTGTACAGATTTTCTTTGTGCCCTAAGATGTGATCTATTTTGGAGAATGTTCCATGTGCTGCCGAAAAGAATGTGTATTCTGTCCTTGCTGGGTGGAATATTCTGTAGATGTCGACTAAGTCTAGTTGGTCTATGCAATTGTTTAGTTCTGTGGTTTCTTTGTTCAGTTTTTGGCGTGTTGATCTGTCCAGAGGTGATAGTGGAGTGTTAAAGTCCCCCACTATCATTGTGTTTGGGTCTATGAATGTTTTTAGAGCCAGTAGTGTTTGTTTGATGAAGTTGGGTGCTCCTGCATTTGGCGTGTAGATATTTAGAATGGTTATTTCTTCCTGTTGGAGAGATCCTTTTACTAGTATGTAGTAACCTTCTTTGTCTCTTCTTACCTTTTTTAATTTGAAGTCAATTTTGTCTGATACTAGGATTGCAACTCCAGCCTGCTTATGGGGGCCATTTGCTTGATAGATTTGTTTCCAGCCTTTCACTTTTAGAAGATGTTTACTTTTGCTGGATAGATGTGTCTCTTGGAGGCAGCAGAAAGATGGATCTTGATTTTTGATCCAAGTTATGAGCCTATGTCGTTTGATTGGAGAATTAAGTCCATTAATGTTGACAGTTAGGATTGAGAGGTGATCGTTTGTTCCTTTCATTATCACTGTCTTGTTTAAAGCTGTGTCTTCCCATTTCTTGATCTAGTGTTTACTAATTAGGGTTCATTTCTCTGTCTGTGTTGGGATCTTGATTATTTTACCTGTATAGTACATCTTTAAGGATTTTGTGTAAAGCTGGTTTGGTGGAGATATATTGTTTCAGTTTTTCCTTATTGTGAAGACTTTTATTTGACCTTCGGCTATGAAGGAGAGTTTGGCGGGGTACAGAATTCTTGGTTGGTAGTTATTTTTATTTAGAGTTTGGTATACTTCATTCCAGGCTCTCCTTGCTTTCATGGTCTCTGCTGAGAAGTCTGGGGTAATTCTGATTGCTTTTCCTTTATATGTGATTGTTTTCTTTGCCCTAACAGCTTTGAGTATTTTTTCCTTGCACTCTGCTGAAGCTGTTTTGATCACAATGTGTCGGTGGGAAGTCCTATTCTGGTCTGGTCGATTTGGGGTTCTAAATGCTTCTTGTATCTGTATAGGCCTTTCCTTCTGGATGTTTGGGAAGTTCTCAGCTAATATTCTGTTAAATAGGTTGCCTATCCCATTAACCTCTTTCTCCAAGTTTTCCTCAATACCTATTATCCTTAAATTGGGCTTCCTGATTGTGTCTTGAATCTCCTGTAGCGATCTGTTTTGTTGCTTGGACTGGATTTGTATTGATTTTTCATCTTTCTCCATAGAATCTAAGGAATCTTCAGCTCCTGAGATTCGATCCTCTGCTTCAGTTAGTCGGGACTGTAGGCTAGCTACTTGATTTCGAATCTCTTTTCCTTCTGACTGGTCTTTCCTGATGATTTCCATGTCATTTCTTAGGTCCTGTATGGACTTCTTTACTTCATTAACTTCATTACTTTGGTTTTGAGTGTTGTCTCTCAAATCTTTAAGTTGGGTAGCTATCTTTTCATTTGACTCTTGAAGTTCATTTATCTTTCTATTTGTGGATGCCATGAAATTCTCCATTAATTTTTGCTTTGCCTCCTCACGCTCTAACATAATTGACTGAAGAGATTCAAACTTTTCATTTATCATGTTTATCAGTAAACTTTGTAGAGCATTTTGGGGGTTTTCTTCTATGTTTTTGATTGACTGCTCTGCTTCCTGCTTGTTTTGGGTGGGGGATAAGACTTCATTATTTGCCATCTTTCTTGTGTTTCTTCTGCCCATTTGAATTGGGAATGCCAGTCTACCAGCACCTGTGAGCACTGTTTAAGACCCAAAGCAGCCCTTACCAAGCACTGTTGTGTAAATCTTACAATTTCACAATTATATACAGATAACTTGTATACCTGTCTATAAAGTTAGATTTGGTGTTCCTAAAGAATACAATTTCAATATAACATCTGATCCTGGGCCCTGTATTCAGTAGTTACTTATTTACTGTTACAACCTTATACGCAATTCTTGTTTTTATATTAAGTTCTTTTAGGACTGGCTTTCTCTATGAACCCCTTTGATTCACTCGTATTAAGCTGGGATATCCTCTATCCAATAACCAGGAGTCAATGGAGCCTGGAGGTCCAGGCAGTAAGTCAGGAGGGTAAGTTGGAGGTAGTAAAGAGAATAGAGTAAAGTGTATTGGGGGGGTGGTGGTGATTTTGGTTTAGTTTCAGTGACGTGGAAATGTGGAGAAGAGTAGAATCATTAGAAAGCACATTGATAAAATGACAGACACTGGAGAGTTAGCAGAAAAGGGTGTAGGTGTTATTTATAGGAAAGTAATTTTTAAAGGAAGAGGACGCAACGAGAGAAATGAAGTAAAAATACTGGAAGACAGATACACAAAACAGAGAAAAATTATTTAACAAGGAAGCATAAGTAAATAAAAAGGAAAATAACAGAAAATGGACAACCCAAGCAAATAAACAAACACAAAAAAAACTTGATAAAACAAACCAGTAAAAATGGAAAACAAACAAAAAAAAACAAAAAAAAAAACAAAAAAAACAGCCAATGATGTTTCAGGTGTGAAAAAATTAAAAAGAAAATTTAAAAGAAAAGTTAAAAAAAATGTTTGAAAAGAAAAAGAAACCATTCTCTGGTTTCCCTGCAATGGACTGCAGTCTATTTTCCTGATTGGCTGGTTTGACTTGATTTCAGTTGGCAAGGGGTGGATCTGTTCTGACCTTCTCCCCTGTTGGTGCAATTGTGGGTCTCTGAGGTTCGCACAGCTTGCAGGCAGGCCTTGGGCGTCCTCTGTCGATGGGGACGTGGGCAGTCACAGGAACTGTGGCTCCTCTGTCTGCTGTGGGGCCGCTGCCTTTGATGCCTGGACTTGACTAGACTGTGAACTCAGCAGAGCGTGGAGCCTCTGGCCTGTTTTGCTCCACTAAGAGTTGCTTGCCTGAGGGAGGCGGCCTCTTTGGCATAGGTAGCTATGGAATGCAGCTCCGTTTTGGGCTGGGAATTAGTTTCCTCTGTGACGGGACCATTTAGCTGTCCCCGGAACTGTTTGTTCCTCTGTCTGTTGTTTCCGTGCCCCTGGTAGCTGCTCGCAGCTTTTGCTTTAAGTTTAGAAGTTCTGGCGGGCAGGGCGGGGCATCTCTGGATAATCCCCGGACTCCCCTCCCGCCAGGGCAGGGGGCGTTCTTCTGGGCGTAGCTGGTTCTCACTGATTCCGCCCCTCCTGCCCTTTTCAAAGATGGCTTTTTTGACCTCGCTTTCCCCAGGCCCGCTTCAGTTCCAGTCTGGTCTGACCCTATGCCAGTGGCAAAGATGGCGCTTTGCTCTGGCGGTGGGGACAGGGGTGCCTTCCAGAAGCTGGACTGTAGGCACAAGCGAGAATAATTTTAAATTTTTTTTTTTTTGCGGGGTACTCACGCTGTCTATGCGATGTCAGGTCCTCCGTGCTCGGCTGCCGTCTGGAGTATTTCTCGCTTTAGCTGCGCGGAGTGCGGGGGGGCTGTGCCCGGCACTGTGCCGGAGCCGGCGCTGGCGCTGCGGCGGGACGCCTCCCGGAGCTCAAAACTGTGTTTTCAGACCAGCAAAGTCGATTTTCCCTTCCTGTTCAGAATCCCTGTACTGTTAGAACTTACTTTGGCTGTCTTTCTCAGAGAAACAGTTTCTATGAGGTGAGAAAACTACGATATCGGAGGGAGCTCTGCAGGGCTCAGCCGCTCCTCCGCAGTCTTCCCCCTGAAAATCCACCAATCATGTCTTAAGTATGCGTTTGTAATGAAACTTTCTTAGAAACACCAATAAAAGCATGGGCATTATTTTTGTGTGCATGTGGCTAATATGGAAACAAGACCAAGACTGCTACCAAGCATTACCCATTCTCTACCTTTACAGTGCTCTGCAGTTTCTCTTACTAGGTTACCCTATAAAATAAGAGAACTGGACTTGGAAAGTTATGGGTCTCACTAAAACCATATGAAGATACTCACTTATGCATGACAGAGAAAGCCTAGCAAACCTGACAGTGTAACTGGCTAGCCAATGATTGTGAACCACTGAGTTTCTCCTTGTTGTAAAAAATACCATGACCTATTTTACACTAAACACAAGAATCCCAGACTAAAATCTTTAAATATATGTTTTAGGGGAAAAGTTTTCTATTCTCCTAGTGAATTTGAGAATTTACAATTAAATACATGACACCAGAAACATTTACTTCTGTTATATTACAGAGCTGAGTGACTGCATAAAATGATAATGCACTGTGTATCATAAAAAGTAGAAAAAGGTTTAGAGTCAGGAGGAAATCAAATACAGAAAATGTTTTCAAATGTCCAAATAGTTACATAATGTTTATGAGTTTGCTTTAGCTATCTAGTTTTAGTAGAGTTGGGTTATCTTAAGTTATTTTTTTAATTTCATATTTCAATATATTGATGATTTCATTTTTGGCCTTCTATAGTTTCATCTTTCTTAAATGTTTTAAGAGCACTTGCAAAAATAAAGTATTTTGTTACTTACAAAAAAAAAGTAGAAAAAGGATTTGTGATGCTTTTTTTTTTACCAAAACGATAAAAGTTTGAGCAGATAGGGGCTGGGGATATAGCCTAGTGGCAAGAGTGCCTGCCTCGGATACACGAGGCCCTAGGTTCGATTTCCCAGCACCACATACACAGAAAACGGCCAGAAGCGGCGCTGTGGCTCAAGTGGCAGAGTGCTAGCCTTGAGCGGGAAGAAGCCAGGGACAGTGCTCAGGCCCTGAGTTCAAGGCCCAGGACTGGCCAAAAAAAAAAAAAAAGTTTGAGCAGATAAATAAATCCTCCCTAATCTTGAACACCCTATAATATATACATTTATCTATACAAATACTATGATATTGCATAGTTTTATTTTTCAATTTAATATATATAAACCAGGCACAGTGGCTCACACCTGGAATCCTAGCCACTCAGGAGGCTGAGATACTGAAACCAGCCCTGGAAGGAAAGTCTCTGAGATTCTTATCTCTAATTTACCACCAAAATTCTGGAAGTTTTATTGTGGCTCAAGTGGCAGAGAATTGGCCTGTATCAAGAAAACTCAAGGAAAGTGCCCAGGCCCTGAGTACAAGCCCTTGGACCAGCACAAAAAAAAGTAAAATGAACAAATAAACACTTGAAATAAAAACATTTAAAATGAATGTAGACTAAAATATGCAAATTATTAATATGTAATTTCATTAACAGTTATTTGTAATATGTATATGTTAATTATATGGATATTCACAGAACCAAGTGAAAACATGATACAGTTGGAGAGAATATACAAGTGAAAAGTAAAACAGAATTTGAGGCTGGTTCAGTTAATTTGAAACAGCAACTAGAATTTTCTATACAAAAGCATGTACTTTAAAGCCTATGATAAAGCTAAAAGGCATGGGGTTTCTTTTTGTGGTGACAAAATATGTAGTATTAGAAATATCTGGTTAATGTTAACATGATGAATGTATTAAATGTCACTGGATTGCTAACTTTAGAAGGGTTTTTTTAATGTTACATAACTTTTACCTCAATAAAAACGAAGGTTTTATAAGAAAAGAATATTGTCAATTTGACCATCAAAACTGTTATTCTCTTAAATTCTAGCATAAATAGTGAACCACTTGATTATGTTTAACTATAGACTATGACCATCTTAATCAACTAGATATGAAATAAAAATTTATGGTCCTAAAATCCTGACAAGAACAAAAATGAAGGTCAAAAAGTTACACCCCATCCTCCTTTGCCAGCTGTCTGGCACAGTAAGACAAAGTGTTGTCTGATAAAATATTATACACATAGGAGAAAATGTTTGATTTTCCCAGAGACAAGGTCAGAAGACTGGCTTGTTCATTTCCTAGGGCTTCATGTTCAAAGTACAAGTGTTATTCCCATTTGATCTTCTTTAAACTTCTTTCATTTTCCTATTACCACCAATTTACCTTAATCCCTAAGCCACAAATCTACCCAAATAATTCATTATCTCAGTTCTTCCTCCCCTAGCAGACTGACACAGGAATAAAACAGAAATCAGATTTTTCAGAAAGTGCTCCACTTAAAGAATTGGCCTACAAACCAAATGATATGATGATTAGAACAGGTGCTCAGCCAGACTCCCTGGCTTGAAAGAGTAGCCACTAATTCACAGGATTTCTCACTGCATCTCTTTGATATTGTACGTGAAACTTAAATTTTATGTACTTCAGTTGATCATTTGTGGAAATGAAAATGGTCATAATATCTACTAAGTTGATGGAATGGTTGTGTGTGCGTGCATGTATGTGTATGTGTGTGTATTGTTTTATTTTTTAAGAAGGGTTAATCTGGAGCATGTAGAACAGTTTCTCTCGTAAGATAAAAGCAGAGTAATTTTAACCTGTTGATATGATCACTATCATTGATACATGCAGAAAACAAGTCCAGGAAGCAAGAATGCATCAGATCCTGCTCTTATGAAGTCTAATAGACATTGAATTATGATACAATACAGTTTCAAGAAATGAAGCTTCAAACCTGGGAAAGGGAAGAGAGATATGAAACTGGTAAGTGCTAGGAGAAGCAGGAACCCACAAGTACAAGCTGGGCCCCATGAGGTCAGAGCGGATCCACATGAGTTCCCAAGAATCTCCAAACCCTCAACTTTAAGACTGGGTGCTCTTCAACTTGGAGCTAAATGTGCACCTGACCACAAAGTTAGAGAAGGCCAAACATGACTCGGAAGAGCTACAGTCAAAAGAAGCACAAGAAATTCTGCATGAGAGGAAATTCTAGGGTATAATTTTAGCTTAACTGAATTAAAACAGTACAGTATAAATGCATCAGAGATTACAGAAGACTTTTCCCCAGGTTCACTCTAGTTTACAATGCAAGACACTGCTAATAAAAAAAATCATCTGGAATATACTATTGTATTTCATAATGGGAGATGAACTTTCTATCTCTTCTAGTGAAAGAACATTTTCTAGAAGTCAATTTTTTTTCATGGTAGACTCAGACTGCATGTAACATTCAGTAATTTGCTTTTTTTTCTTTTTAATCTAAAAAATTGTTGCTCCACTTACAATTAGGACATGTAAACCCAGCCTCTCCTCATTCATTGATTTGTTGATATAAGGAAATAAAATAATGGATATTGAAATGTTCTGTAGCTAATATAAAACAATATGCACACAAGTAACCAAATTATTCAATCTATTTTTGCTTTGATGAATAGTGAACAGAGAGATATCATCAACTACAGAGAGTATAAATGATCTGGATTCTTCAAGTGGCCTCAGCCCAGCTCCTTAAGACATCTTTCCAACATTTCAACAAGCTGCCTTCTTTCCACGTGGGGTATTTTTCTTCCCTGTAGCCAGCCGCAGGAAATGAAATCCATTAGAGTCCCATGCAGAAGGTTAATTTATTTGAACTGTCATCTACTGGGTTTTGGTGTCTTTCTAATGATCCCTTGCTGCAATGCAGTGCCTCGGCTGTTATGGTAAGTGACCTGTCGCCAAAAGCAACTATTTTCAAAGGTGTTATGCACTTTTTTCTCACAAATATCATTTCATTTTTAAATTTATTTATTTATTTATTGTCAAAGTGATGTACAGAGGGATTACAGTTTTATACATAAGGCAGTGAGTACATTTCTTGTACAACTTGTTACCTCTTCCTTCATTTTCTCCTGCCTGCCCCCTCCCCATTTCCCTCCCCAGCATGAGTTGTACAGTTGGTTTACACCAAGTGGTTTTGTAAGTATTGCTGTTGCATTGGTTTGTCTTTTATCCTTTGTCTCTCCATTTTTATGTTCCCCTACCCTTCCCTAGTTCCAATACACGCATATACAATATCCAGTGTACCAAAGTCAGTTACAGTGACATCAGGGGTAAAACCATGGGGAAGAAAGACAAAATAAAAAGGCATGTTTTCACATGGTATGTTGAAAATAACAACAACATTAATAAACCACTTGTTTTCATAACTCGGATTTCATTTTGTTTAGCATCATTTTATGTGTTCATATGGACATAGCTACTTTTCTATTGTGCACTTCTGCTAGGATTATCCTAGACATGTACTAATTATTCCCAATGAGGGAAGCAATACAGTCGATGTTTCTTTGGGTCTGGCTCACTTCACTTCATATGATTTTTTTTTCCACGTCCTTCCAATTCCTTACGAATGGGACAATGCCATTCTTTTTGATAGAGGCATAAAATTCCATTGTGTATATGTTCACTTCATATTTTAATAAAAACATGCTAGATTCCAGGCAATTGCCCAAGCATTGTGGATATTTGGGAAGGAGGTGATTGTGAAATAAAACTAGAGAAAGAGATCCAAGTTATGCTTTTACCAACCAAGAACTCAGTCTATCCTAGAAAAGGGCATAAGTATGATAAAGAGCAGAAATTACTTTTAGGGTCAGAAAAAGAGAAATTTGTTTTAATAACAATTAAGACAATCTCTTAAGAAAACTTTATCAGGTTTTATTAGGTATAGAAGGGATATGTGTGCTGTTGGGTTTTATTGTTCATATAATATAGGTAAATTAGGGTAATTTTAGAGAAGCAAACTCTATGGATCCTGAGTATTTATGGATTTTCTTTAACACTGCTCTCCTCAGACACATACACCCATAATTATCAAGGAACTACCATAAGTCCACAGTGAAAAATTACAGAGATAATCAATACTGCATTGTGAAGAGTTTGAAGACAATTTCTTTACTTTCTATATCGTGATCATTTTCTATTAGTTGTCATCATTTTGTACCAAGTAACAATGCAAAATTGTAGATACAATGAAATAACAGAGCAAGAAAGAATCACATGATAGGAAGAGAGGGAGGGAAGGAGGGAAGAAACGTGTAAAATGTAGTATTGGTCGAGAGAACTGATTATTGAAAGGTATGAGGGAGTATATGGTATCTGAAAGGAGATGTAACATCAGTGAGTAGACAATAGACCACTAACTTGACAATTAAGACCCTTTCCCTGCCTCCAACCTTCAGCAATGCCTCTCTGTAATTATTAATCCTACAAGAGTCAATGCTGAAAAGAGATTTATTTTTTATGATGCTGACTGAAAGGTTAAAATAATAGGGAAATTTAAAGTTGCCACCTTAGTGGGAAAAAATGCAGAATTAAAGCTAACAACAAAGAAAACTGCCAGAGTATTAGGACAAAGTGGAAACAAAATAATTTCAGAGATTGATGACATGTCAGTAGAGTCTTGAAATAACTGTCCTCATCCTTTACATTCATATTTTCATCAGCGCTGACATATTAAAGTCGATTAAGCTCAGTTATTTCTCCTCAAAGTAACATTGGAAGGTACAAGAACAAATTTAAAATTAAGTAAATTTCCTTCTGCATAGTAAGATAGGCTACTTGACCTTTTATATTCTTAACAGAAATGCCTAGTTATTCCAAAAGTGGTTAGATACACCATTCTATTGGTCATAAAATATTCCTTCCCATGTCTCTTGTGCCCTTTTGTTCATCATTATCATATATTTTATTCCTTTAATTCAATGCTTGAGATCATTTCCACAGAGAGAGATACTCTTAAATCACTCAAAAAATAGAAATAGCATGAGCAGACAAATATATAGATAAGGAAACATTTAAAAATGTGAAAGTTCTCTTTACTTGTCTTCCCCAGTTTTTAGATAGAAATATAAATAGTGGAATAAAGTGGGAAGGGAAGATTTTTGAGACAAAGGCACAACTTTCCAAAGACATGAAGAACAGTGAGGGGCTGGGGATATGGCCTAGTGGCAAGAGCGCTTGCCTCGTATACTTGAAGCCCTGGGTTCAATTCCCCAGCACCGCATATACAGAAAATGGCCAGAAGTGGCGCTGTGGCTCAAGTGGCAGAGTGCTAGCCTTGAGCAAAAAGAAGCCAGGAACAGTGCTCAGGCCCTGAGTCCAAGACCCAGGACTGGCAAAAAAAAAAAAAAAAAAAAAAAAAAGAACAGTGAGAAGACAGGGCCCAAGGCCACAGCTCAGCTTCCAGGGAAGCAGAGAGGGGGTCAGGGTGGGCTACATTCCAGTAGTATGGTCTTCTTGGTGGCCACAGAGAGATGAATGGGCAAAGAAAATGTGGCATATACCTATAGTACCATATTGTGCATGGGGAGAAAGAAAATCTTCCTTTAAACAAGGAGATTTAATTATTTGCAAAAAATGTGATAGAGGTGTAGGACATTATGCTAAGTAAAATAAGCCAAACTCAAAAGGGCATATGCTACATGGATCTCCTTACATAGGAAATCTACTATAGTCAAACTCATAAAAGGATAGAAGAGAATGATGATTGACAGAGTGTGAAGGGAGTAAGTAATGGTCACTGCATGTTTATTTTTGTTTGGTAATGCTTTAGCTATGTATGCAAATTCTGATGATCTTCTATACAGTACAGTGCTTATGGAAAACATAACTTTTTGTTTTCTTACCATTGTCTAACAGGGTAGCATTATGCTGTGTACTTCGCACATACATACTCACAGAGAGAGAATTACACAGTAAAAATAAAGTGGGCAAGAGGAAACTTTGGAAAATTGTGGATATATCTATGACTTTGAGAGTGATAAATTTTTGTGGTTGTATATTTATCGCTCACATTGTGTTTTAATGTATACATTAAATACGCATTGTTTCGGCAAGCTAGTCACACTTCCATTAGTGCATTAATAACTGTAACCATGCCATCATATTCCCTTAAAATACCATTTGGGATATTCATTTTATAAAAAAATTAATAACTTCTTCTGTGGCTACACTACAACAACTTTTGAAAACAAGAGATCAACGTTATGGTACATGAAAGCTGTCAAGTATTATTAGAGGAAGAAAAATCAGTTTCCTAGCTAGTCCAAAGAAAAATGTTAAAGGGTAAAACAAAGATGTGGAGAGTGAAGAAAACCAACCAAAAAATCCTGACTGCGCAGAGATGAAAGCTTCATTACAAGGGTCAAAAATCAACTGGAAATAGGAAGTTCACATGCTTCATGAGGCTGACTAGGTGAACATTGTCTCATCACAGTCGTCCAGTGATAGGTCATCTCAGAAGAGGCAGGAAAAGAGAAAATCAAGCTTTGTGGAACAGCTCTCAATTATCTCATATTGGCTTTTACTTCAAAACAGTTTAAAATAATAATTAGAAAAATTAAAACACTTGAGATGGTCACATGATATTATAGCTAGAGCCACATGAGAATGTCATTGCACTCTGAAATGTGAATTGATAGCTGATTTGAGCTATGCAAAACAAGCATGAGATAACCTAGGAAAACACTCGGGAAATATTTCAATATTTGGATCTACTGGCAGCTAAAACAGTTTCCAATTACACATGAGTACATTCGACTAATTCAATTATGAATGTTTATTCTGAAAAGCAATCTTTTACAATCCATGGGAATATTTTTGTATAAAAAATATATGCATATGAATGCAGAAATAAAATTTGACTATCATTTTTGTGTAAATATACCATTTAAACCCTACAGTAATAGAATTAAGCACTGTGTGCACGCACGCACGTGTGTGTGTGTGTGTGTGTGTTTGAAAGAGAGAGAAAGTTTATATCTCACTACAAGCATTGAACTAAAAGTTAAGATACTTACCACGGAGTCACAATGACATATTTATAAACTGTAGATTCCAAGTTGTTGTTTTTTTATTAGTCAGCACTATTACTGGTTTGGACATCTTCTTTAATGCTACATTGTTTGTATTTTAAGTAAGCGAATTTTGGTCAATTTACTCTTACATTCTAGATATGACTTATTCTTTAAACAGATAGATAGAGATATGTAATACTGTGACATTTGGTATAACGTATCCTTACATGCATAATCTGCAACAGGAAGTGTATTTCAAAATAATCTAACTCTGCCAGCTATTTTTTTTTCTGGTTCTTGGGCTTGAACTCTAGACCTGAGCACTGTCTCTGAGCTGTTTTTGCACAAGGCCACCATGGTACCACTTGAGCCACAGCTCCACTTCCAGATTTTTCTGTGATTAATTGGAGATATGGGTCTCACAGACTTTCCTGCCTGGACTAGCTTCAAACTGTGATCCTTTGATCTCAGCTTCCTGAGTAGCTAGGATTATAGGCATGAATCATTAGCACCCAGCTCTAACTCTATCAGCTTGTCAGTGTGAAAATTAGCTAGCTCCATTTGCCAACAACATATAATAGTATAGCATGCTTACTGAAATTAATAAACTGGCAGAAGAATGTACTGATAAGCACTTAGACTGCTTTTGTCTGGTGACTCAGAAAGAACACCCTGCAAATCAGGCACTCTTTGTGTAGGACTCTTAAACATAAAATACAACTTGCAGTGATGTAATGTCACACAATTATCCTACTTGAATAACTTCTTTCCAAAAACACAGTAAGGGGAAACGCAGCATGAATTTATATAATCCCCATTATTCAATAGTGTGAATTTCATGGTCGGCCAACAGCTGAATAATAGAGTTGTTCCAAGTGATGGAAAGACCTGCCAGTCTTGGAAAAAGAAAAAAGGGGAAACTTGTCCCTCTACCTTTCAAAATTCACTGGGTATGACACAGTTATAACACCTTAGTTTTATCCTACACTGTATAAATCATTCTGCTGAAAGATTCCAGTTCAATATGAAATCTGTATTCACAAACTTTATATGTTCATTGAATTGGGAAAATGCCAAGAAAACTAAATCTTTGGAAGTGGCACTGTAGTTCAAGTGGTAGAGCACTAACCTTGAGCTAAAGAGCTCGATGACAGCACCCAGGCCCAGAGTTCAAGCCCACAACAACCGCCAACACCAACAAAAACTAAAAACAAAGAAAAAATAGAAGAAAACTGAATCCTTATTTCCAATCAGACAAAATAAGAGTCACAGTATCATGTGACTTTGGATGCTGTAGCTTTCATTCCTTCATCTTAGTGTCCTAAGATTAGAGGGTTAAACCAGTTGATCTCTGAGGACATATCAAGTTGTGACTTATATTCAATATAAGGATCACTGGATAATTCAGCTTTGAATTGAAGACAATTGCTGATATCAAATGCGAATGAGAGTTAGGCACATTCTACATAATAAATAAATAATTAGACAAATAATTAGGATTTCAAGTTGCCTTGTGTTTTCTTTCTCTCAAAGATTCCCAAATCTTTCCCCCTCCTCTTCCCCCTCCCCCTCCCCTCCCCCTCCTCCTTCTCCTGCTCCCTGCCCCATAGCTTTTTTGCTCAAGGCTAGTGCTCTAGCACTTAAGCCACAGCTCCACTTCTGGCTTTTCAGTGGTCTTTCCTGCCACCAGATGGCTTTGAACTGCCATCCTCAGATGTCAGCTTCCTGAGTAGTTAGGAATGCAGGCATGAAACAATGCCTGGCTATACTCCTTATTTTTAATATGTGACACAGGATACTTGATAAATAAAGGGATTTAATTTAACTCATGCTTCTGTAGATACAAAGTCTAAACAGGTACAGGCTTTGTGAAGATTTACGTGGGCTTACATTTACATTTACATTGCAGAGGACACTGTAAATCCATATGTATATTATCTCTTACTTAAGATGTTAGGAAAGCCTAGTATAAAATTAATGGAATCACTTTTCTTTATTGAAAATGGAAAAATTATGTACATGACGTGTGTGTATTTCATTTAGCTTTTGGTGACTTTTATTCATAATTTCAGGGGAGATAATCTTTACAAGAGACAAGGACTCTATGAAAGTTTGTCTCTCTAGGTGACCTAAAAAAACTTTCAGACTGCAAAAACCCTCACAAAGTTTTTGCACTCACCTTCATAGAAATGGCTCAACAACATTCCAACCTAGAATTTCATTAGAGATATTATGGCAGTAATTGCTTAGGGTGATGCAATTGCTTATTTTAGAGAATATTTGTGTATCCAATGTTTTAAAGTAGACATTGTTTAAAAATAATAAATGCACATTGAGTGCTGCTGACTCATACCTGTAATTGGAGCTACTCAAGAGATTGAGATCTAAGGATCATGGTTCAAAGCCAGTCCAGGCAGGAAAATCTGTGAGACTTATCTGAAATTAACCACTAAAAAATCAGTAAAGACACTATAACAAAAGTGGTAGAGCATCAGCCTTGAGTGAAATATCTAAAGGACATTTCCCTGATCCTGATTTCAAGTCCCAGTGCTGGGACACACAAAAAGAAGAAATAAGTAAATAAATAATAATGATGGTGAGAAATATTATCAGCTTGGGAGGATTGCAGTTTAAGGCTTGCCCAGGCAAAAACGCTAGAGACTTTACCTCAAAGACTAAGTCAGAAGAGGGGGTTTTATCTATCATCACTTCTACTATTGAAGAGGCAAGGAAGGACAACTACAGCAGGGTGTGAACAAAACATGCAATATTCTGTCTGAAAAAACTGGCTTAAATGAAAGAACTGGTGGTAGAATCTTGCCTAGAAAGTGCAAGACCCTATTATTTGGGTAACCCCAAAATAGTAAGGAATGCAATATTGATATACATGTACAGGTCCATATATATGAAAATAACTTGTCAAATAACTGTTATAGTATACTGGTTACATGAATGGCTATAATTCTATGACCATGTTATTCTACCCAATTTTAAAATATTTTAAACATTAGTTTTAAAAACTTATGCGGTTAAGATTGCTGCATCCACAACTAGTTACTGAGTCTATTTTGTATTTTGTAGGAAGTGTGGTGGTAGGAAAGGCATGAAATACATGAAAATCTTGTTCCCATCATGTATCTGGGAGGACAAAGCAGGACTCAGCAAAGGCAAAGGCATGTACATACAGAACATAACAGAAGTATTATGTGATTTAAGCCATGTGAAAATAATGCATACAGCGAGAAGTTAGAAAAGGGAAATGATGAAAGATAGCATTTAAGTAACTCTTCTTAGAACCTGGTGGGACTTGAATTAGGCATAAATAATGATTCATATTGAAAGGAAAATAAGGAGAGTAGAAAGAAATTCTTGGGATATATGGGGAAAGAAAGTTCTATTCTTAGACTATTTGGAGTCCCAGCTAAGTGAAGAGTTTAGAAGGAGAGAAACTTTCCTGGAAATTGTTTTTAAAATTTCAAAGATCAGTGGCTAGATACAAGTGGTTCATGTTTGTAATCCTAGCTATTCCAGTGTTGCAGTCTTAGAGATCAGCAGAAAAGTCTGTGAGACTTCTCTAACTAACCAGCAAAATGAAGGAGGCAATGCTTGACTTAGGCAGTAGAGCATCACCATGAGCAAAATGTCAGGTGGGAGTGTGAAACTCTAACACAAGCCTCAGTACTGAAATAAAATAAGTTAATAAAATAAAATAAAAACTTAAGGATCCATTATGATAGGTACTCTCTTGAAAGATAGACTAAATCTGGAGATAAAATACTAACTGGAGAGGCTGAAGACTAATCCAGAAGCTTTTATGAAATCTTAGAACAAAATGAAGATGGTCAAAATAAGAGTGGAAAAAATGAACAAATCATACACACTTAAAAGAAATTGCTAGTGTACAATTTTATAACTACAAGATAGAGGAAAAACATTACCTTATATAAAAATATCATATTCCAATGTGTGCACTTGAGAGAGACTGTTGAACAGGTGTCCATAAGGAGACTTTACAATGAGTGTCCAAGTGAGATAGATGTTGGCACGGGACATAACACAAGAGAGTGTTAGAGATATTGAGTTTGAATTTTCATGTGGCAAAAGCAGAGACAATTTGAATATGACAAGTGCCTTTGGGAATAATTACCCTGGTTTCATGAGAAGAAAGTAGCCACATGATGGGGACTTGTAATTCTTTAAAGGTTAGAAGATAATGGAAGAACAGAATAAAAGGTATAGCTCTTCTTCCTAGCTACAATGAATATTTATACTAAAATTATCCTAATTTGACACATGACTTCAGGAAGTATGCAGATACCATTTACCTTATCTCTATCTTAGTATAAAAAATATTATTTTGGATAAAGAACAGGAAGAAATTAGACAAAAATGACCCCTAATATTTATTCAGCAAGTTCTTTTAAATTTTTGCATACACATATTTCTGGCAGTATTGCATTTAGCCACATGGCAATCAATAATGTAGAAGTAATTTTCTTCATTTATAGGAGGGAAAATGCCTAAAAGTAGAAAGAAAAAATATGAACAGAGAATTTCTGTATCTGGGTCCTTTACCTTGTTAAAGAGTAATTATTCAAATATTTGTTAAGAGGGTAAGAAAGATTTTATGGAAGGGTAAGAAAGATTTTTATGGAAGTCTAATGAAACAGCAAATATTACGATAAAAACAGTCCCAACATTAAAACTAAAGTCCAAATACAACAAAGATAGCTGGAATTTTATAGACAATGGCCATTGAATAAGAAATTACTAAGGAGAACTTGACTAGATAGCAAAGGTAAGATTTGATATATTGACTTCTTAATAAAAACAAGCCAAGGTGACTATATGTCATGGATAGGGAATGAATGTTCAGCAAACCATCTTAGCAAGTCTTAATTGAAAGGAAGCTCAGCAGGCCATCAGCAGAATGTAAGGATATAACCTACCAGAGGATTCAAAGTACACTGGTAAATTGTGTTCAAGGAAAGAGTCTTTGTTATCTTCTTCACTTTGAATCTATTTCGTCATTCAAAAATATTGATCAATGGGCTGGGGATATGGCCTAGTGGCAAGAGTGCCTGCCTCATATACATGAGGCCCTGGGTTCGATTCCCCAGCACCACATATACAGAAAACGGCCAGAAGTGGCGCTGTGGCTCAAGTGGCAGAGTGCTAGCCTTGAGCAAAAAGAAGCCAGGGACAGTGCTCAGGCCCTGAGTCCAAGCCCCAGGACTGGCCCAAAACAAAACAAAACAAAAATATTGATTAAAGTCTAATAATATGACAGTTGCTATGGCAAAGAACTACCAAAACACTAATTTGTTTATTCCTTTTGGAACGCATGTAATTTCCCTTCTTCCTTTATGTCACAGTTTAGAATTCTTTTTCACTATGAAGGTTTTCTGGACTAGACTTCACCAAGATTTCTACTCTCGGTTGTAGGCATTCTTTTCTAGGCTGTTACTTTCTGTTTACATATCTCTGCACTCTTTTTAAGACCTATTGAGGACATATGTGATGTCAAACTGGTTCATTCATTCCCACTAACAATGTCCAAGTAATAGTTCAGTAAGAGCTGGCAATATTTATAGAATGTGGATGATAAAAAGTCAGAAATAGACAAGTTATACTAGATGCTAGTCAAAAAGAGATATCCAGCCTTTATTGTTCTAAGGCCCAAGGAATGTGGAAGAAGTCAAATGAATGAGCAATTGAAAATACACTAAGAAACGTAGTCTTTTGAGTTATATGAAATCTTGAAGCTTTCATTGGACGAAATACAAAAGGGGGCTAGATTTCAGATACAATTCCTAAAAGCAAAGAACAGAGATTGAATCCCAAAGCAAATGACTTAATCTGGAAATTGGTCTTTTGGTTAATAAAAGGGCTCATGGTTCAATTTTGTATAGTCTATTTTTATAGGCCACATTATTCTCATTAGTAAGTCAGGAGCTGGGAGTTAGAAGTGGGCAATGGAGTGCATGAATATATATATATAGTATAGTGTAGTATATATGAGTGGTAATTCTGAGATGCTATTATTTTATGACCTGTAATTTCATTTGAGGAACATTGCATGAAGAAAATGAAGGATAGTAGAATCAAATTAATAGTAAATTATACACATCTGTATTTCAAGCATAATTATCATATCATTTTTTGTAGGTCATGGGGCTTGATCTCTGGGTCTGGGCGCTGGCCCTGAACTCTTCAGCTCAAGGCTATCTTTCTACCACTTGAGTCACAGTTCCACTTCTGGGTTTCTGGTAGTTAACTGGAGATAAGAGTCTCACTGACTTTCCTGCCTGGGCTGGCTTTGAACTGTGATCTTTGGATCTCAGCCTCCTGAGTAGCTAGGATTACAGGTACGAGCCACAGGCGCCTGGCACATCATCTCTTATTTTCTAAGTGAATATTAAATCACAGAAGAAATTTGAAGCAGGCAATAGGATAGATTATTTGGTGAAGAGAACATAGACTATAAAATCAACCATTTTGGATTAGTCCTAGCTCTGTTCCCCATTAAATAAGTGATCACAAGTTTGTACTTACACCATCTCTAAGTCTAATTTTATCAGGAGATCATTTGGAATGATAATACCTTTCTTGTATTTCTATTAGTACCACACAAGCTGGTGACTGTGAAGGGCTTGGAGCACTGCCAGGCAAATTCAATACCACAGTTTACTTCCTCCTATTCTGGTTAACTTAGTTGGAATGACATCTCAGAACACAATTATATTACATGAATAATTCAAGCATCTTTAGTTTCTTTGATACCGTTGAGAATCCAGAATGATGTTTTCAATGGTAAATGCTAAATAACATAATTCTGAGGGGAGACAGACTTCCTCGTCAGTTTATATCCAAGTTTGTAAGCAAATTGGGACTTAAATTTTAGCCTAACTTTCCAGCACAAATAATTCAAGCTTGCTCTTGTTCATAATGTCTTCATAATGATCTACACTTTCTATCACAATGGAATTCTAAAGAAAATCATTTTGAGTTGTATATTTTAAAAGAAACATTAAAATTTTGGATCACAGAAGGAATTCTTTTCAATGTCTCTCCTGTCTCTGATTTCCCCGCAGATTATCCTTTTGTGTTCTCCAGTGTGTAGAACCTGCATCCCTTGCAAGTAATGGTTGAAAGGGAAAAAATGAACACCACCAATGTTATTTCTTATCACTCCTGGATTGCTGAATGTCATGTTCCTTTACTTACTGCCATTTGTATAACACGGTTAACACAAAATAGTCATGTGCATGTGTGTTTATATAGCTCTATAAAATATGTCCTTTTTTCTCATTTCCCATTTAAAATGTTCTGGGTCCCCTCCCACCTCATCATCAGTCGGCCAGGCCCCATCTTCCCCATCCAAATACCACTTTCTTCTCATTATTTAATGATTCTCTAGTTATTATTCTGATTTACAGTGAGAATACCAGTAGTGATACATTAATGCAAACATATAGGGGACTGTTGAACTCAAATGCACCAATGCACCACAAAACAATTCTCTATTGGTGTATTCATTCTTTAACATTTGGCTTAATGGGGAGGCAGGGGAAACAAGATGATTCATTGTATTTCTTCACTCTTAAAGGATCCATTGTATTTCTTCACTCCCAAACAAGAGGCACTAGACAACTTGTGTTATTTGCATTGGAACTAAAGGATTTATACCCTGATGAAGTACAGGTAGACTGCTATATTGCAGTAGATTTAATCATGGAATAGCATGTACACTCAGCTTTTAAATGGCTTCTAAGGCCATACATCCAGAAGGGGACAGAAGGGAGAAAAATTCCTCCATCCTTCTAGGTGATTATAAGTCTTCTGGTACGTGAGACACCCCATGTTTAGGTCTTGCCTGAGAGGCCCTGGGAGAATCTGACATAGTTAGTCTACCAACTGGTCTGTCTGCCTGAGGAGTTCTGATGGGCATCCAGAGTTGAGACAACAAAACTTCAAGCATTGTTTCCAAAAATTGGCCATCCAATAAAATTTTCTGAAGAACTTTTTTAAAAATACTGATTCCAAGACTCAAATCAAGATCTCTGTAAGAAGGGTCTAACCACTGGTAATTTTTAAAAGCTCTGTAGATGATTTGGACCTAGAGTTAAAGTTTGAAGATCATGCTACTAAAATAGTTATGTGGTTTACAGGCTAGGAAAACCAAAGAAACAAACAACAAGCACCAGAAAATTTGCTCTAATTGAAGATTTTCCGACTCCATCCTGTAGTTATTAAGTATGAATCTGCATTATAAACTTCCCAGGTCAGGAGCATGTGAGAAATTCTGTTCTGGGCTACTTTATTGAAGAGGTGAGAACAGTGATAATTTTGCCCAGTTGCTGCATTACTTTCTGTCATTTGACTTTTTCTCAAGTTCCATGTGAAAATGTTTTACTCACCAGGGCTATTGAGATGTTCATCTAATTTTCCACACAGTGGTAAATTATCATAATATGATCATTGAATGGGTATTTACTAAGCAACTTCTGAGCCTATAGAATCCAGTACTCTTCATAATCTCAATGGAGTCAGCCTTCTTCCTACTGACATTTTTCATGTATCCCTACCTAATTACAGAATGCTTTGTTCTTTCAGCCATGAGGCAGCCCTTCTAGCCTCTTATATATGTAGCCATCTCTACCTAGACATTGTTCAAGAATAGCACCTAAAATACTATTTTTCAATAAAGATTTCTCTGATTCCACTGGATCTCAAAGTTGTACAGAATATTCATAGCATCCTACCATTACTTCTCTTGTGGCCCATTTTACATTCTTCCCCATGTCAGTTTTCTAGGTTTGTTTTATATTCATTGTCAGATTCTAAGTTATAGGAGGAGAAGATTCATGCATAATTTACTTCTTCAAAATTCACATGGACCTAACCAGAGTCATGTGTATAGCAGGGAATATTTTTTTATCTTTCCCCTTACAAATTTTTGTTTTGTTTTGTTTTGTTTTACCAGTCCTGGGCCTTGGACTCAGGGCCTGAGCACTGTCCCTGGCTTCTCTTTGCTTAAGGCTAGCACTCTGCCACTTGAGTCACAGTGCCACTTCTGGCCATTTTCTGTATATGTGGTGCTGGGGAATCGAACCCAGGGCTTCAAGTATACAAGGCAAGCGCTCTTGCCACTAGGCCATATCCCCAGCCCCTCCTCTTACAAATTTTTAAGTTTAACTGATTCAAGTCATTCTTGGCTTAGTCAATCTGCTCATAAACTCTCTGTCTTAGAAAGATTTAGATCAACATTTTCCAAACTGTGGTCTTTACAGAAAGTGAACTGCCATTTTCTAAGGAAAATATTTTTTAAAGAGCTCACCCACAGACCATTGCTTTGCAACCAATACACTAGGGGATATTTTTTACAGTAATAAGTCTCCCAAGACAATTTCAAGATGATACAGGCTTTCAAGGCTTATTTGAAACTTACCAATAACATTTCTTCCTTTGAAATGAAAACATGAGAGTCTTGGCCAAGAAATAGAAGACCATACGGTAATATTCTCAGGCTCGATGGGACCAAACATAATCATAGGAAGAAAGCAAAAAATAAAAACAAAATACTTTTTATTGCTTGGGAAACTATTGTATTATAGGTTAACTACGGATCCCTGATACACAATCAAATATTTTAGAGAAATAAGAAAACATCTCTTAGCCCCAATAAATCTAGAAAAAACTTGTAATGGGCACAATTTATTTTACTTAATTTAATCAATATAAGAAAAAATGGAAAATGAAGTATACATGTGTATATATAAATATAGTGTTTACAATTACATTTAGATAATATGTTTGTGAAAGTATTATATACAAGTACAGTTATATAGAAGTATGTTTATGAAAAAAGAATCTGCTTTGTCAGCTGCAGTGCACTAGCTCAGCTCCCTCCAGCACCGCAGATTTCTCACCCCATAGAAACTTTTACCACTAGAAATACAACCAGCCTAAGTTGTAACAGTACAGGGACTCTGGCCAGAAAGGAAAAATCAACTTTGCACGTCTGAAAACACAGATTCGAGCTCTGGGCAGTATCCCACCACCAGGCCAGTGTCAGCGACACCAGCACAGTGCCCATCACAGCAACCCGCACTCCACGGAGGTAAAGCACACAGCAGAGACCAGCCGGCGCCTAAGCACGGACGACCTGAAATCGCCTAGAAAGTGTTAGAACCCACAAAAGATATTCTCACTCGAGACCACAGAGCAACTCCGGCAAGGCAGCCCTGCCCCCACTGCCAGAGCAAAGCGCCATCTTTGCCACTGGCATAGGGTCAGACCAGATTGGAACTAAAGTGGGCCTGGGAAAAGCGAGGTCAAATTAGCCATCTTAAAAAGGGCAAGAGGGACCAATCAGTGAGAGCCAACTCCGCCCAGGAGAACGCCCCCGCCCAGGTGGGAGGTGTGCCCTGGGCATTGGCTTAGCCAGAGGTGCCCCGCCCTGCCTGCCAGAACTTCTAAATTTAAAGCAAAAACAGCCACCAGCTCCCAGCGGCAGGGAATCACCAGACGGAGGAACCTGAGACAGTTAAACGGTCCCGTCACAGAGGAAG
The DNA here is from genome assembly GCF_023159225.1 of Perognathus longimembris pacificus. Taxonomy (NCBI): domain Eukaryota; kingdom Metazoa; phylum Chordata; class Mammalia; order Rodentia; family Heteromyidae; genus Perognathus; species Perognathus longimembris. The sequence continues at coordinate 55,774,534 of NC_063165.1, forward strand.
CCCAATTCCCAGCCCGAAAAGGAGCTGCTTTCAAAAGCCACCTCCGCGAAGGAGGCCGCCCCGCGCAGGAGGCAGAAGCCTTGCACAGGCAAGCACCTCTCATCTGGGTAAAACAGGCCAGAGGCACCCCTCCCTGCTGAGTTCACAGCCTATTCAAAGGCAGGCTGTAAAGGCAGCAGCCCTGCAGCAAACAGAGGAGCAAGCTGAATTCTGCCAAACCCAGAAAATCAGGAATATAGACTGCAGACCATCATAAGGAAACCAGAGACTGGGGAAAGACGACCTAAACAAGGAAGACTCCATTTTTTTCTTTATCTTTTATTATCTTTCTTTTATTTATCTTATCTTTTATTTATCTTTCTTAAACTTTAAAAAAAAGATTTTTTTTCAATTCAGAAACGTCGTCTTTGTTTTTCCCCATGTTTTCTATTTTTACCAGTTTGTTTTATCAAGTTTTTTTTTCTTTTCTGTTTGTTTGGGTTGTTCCTTTGCTGATTTTTTTTCCTTTTTATTTTATCTTCTTTTTAAAATAATTTTTCTCTGTTGTGTGTGTCTGTCTCCCACTACTTTTACTTTATTTCTCTCTCTGCGTTCCCTTTCTTTAAAATTTACTTTCCTATGAAGAATACCTCCACTCTTTTCTGCTAACTCTCCATTATCTATCATTGCAACCTTATTCTCTTTACTGATTCTACTCTTCTCGACACTTCCATGTCACTGAAACTAAAGCAAAATCACCACATCCCCTCCCCAATACATTTTACTCTATTCTCTTTACTACCTCCAACTTACCCTCCTCACTTACTGCCTGGAGCTCCAGTCTCCAATGACTCCTGGTTATTGGATAGAGGGTATCCCAGCTTAATAAGAGTGAATCAAAGGTGTTCATAGAGAAAGCCAGTCCTAAAAGATCTTAATATAAAAACAAGAATTGTGTATAGGGTTGTAACAGTAAATAAGTAACTACTGAATACAGGGCCCAGGATCAGTTGTTATATTGAGATTGTATTCTTTAGGAACACCAAATCTAATTTTATAGACAGGTATACAGGGTATATGTACATAATTGTGAACTTGTAAGATTTACACAACAGTGCCTGGTAAGGGCTGCGTTGGATCTTAAACGGTGCTGACAGGTGCTGGTAGACTGGCATCCCCAATTCAAATGGGCAGAAGAAACACAAGAAAGATGGCAAACAATAAAGTCTTATCTCCCACTCAAAACAAGCAGGAAGCAGAGCAGTCAATCAAAGACATAGAAGAGAACCCTCAAAATGCTCTACAAAGTCTACTGATAAACATGATAAATGAAAAGTTCGAATCCCTTCAGTCAATTATTCTAGAGCATGAGGAGGCAAAGCAAATATTAATGGAGAATTTCATGGCATCCACAAATAGAAAGATAAATGAACTTCAAGAGTCAAATGAAAAGATAGCTAACCAGCTTCAAGATTTGAGAGACAACTCTCAAAACCAAAGTAATGAAGTTAATGAAGTAAAGAAGTCCATACAAGACCTAAGAAATGACATGGAACTTATCAGGAAAGACCAGTCAGAAGCAAAAGAGATTCAAAATGAAGTAACTAGCCTACAGTCCCGACTAACTGAAGCAGAGGATCGAATTTCGGGAGCTGAAGATTCCTTAGCTTCTATGGAGAAAGATCAAAAATCAGTACAAATACAGTCCAATCAACAAAACAGATCGCTACAGGAGATTCAAGACACGATCAGGAAGCCCAATTTAAGGATAATATGTATTGAGGAAAACTTGGAGAAAGAGGTTAATGGGATAGGCAACCTATTTAACAGAATATTAGCTGAGAACTTCCCAAACATCCAGAAGGAAAGGCCTATACAGATACAAGAAGCATTTAGAACCCCAAATTGACCAGACCAGAATAGGACATCCCACCGACACACTGTGATCAAAACAGCTTCAGCAGAGTGCAAGGAAAAAATACTCAAAGCTGTTAGGGCAAAGAAAACAATAACATATAAAGGAAAAGCAATCAGAATTACCCCAGACTTCTCAGCAGAGACCATGAAAGCAAGGAGAGCCTGGAATGAAGTATACCAAACTCTAAATAAAAATGACTACCAACCAAGAATTCTGTACCCAGCCAAACTCTCCTTCATAGCCGAAGGTCAAATAAAAGTCTTCCACAATAAGGAAAAACTGAAACAATATATCTTCACCAAACCAGCTTTACACAAAATCCTTAAAGATGTAATATACAGGGAAAATAATCAAGATCCCAATACAGACAGAGAAATGAACCCTAATTAGTAAACATCAGATCAAGAAATGGGAAGACACAGCTTTAAACAAGATAGTGATAATGAAAGAAACAAACGATCATCTCTCAATCCTAATTGTCAACATTAAAGGACTTAATTCTCCATTCAAACGACGTAGGCTCATAAGTTGAATCAAAAATCAAGATCCATCTTTCTGCTGCCTCCAAGAGACACATCTATCCAGCAAAAGTAAACATCTTCTAAAAGTGAAAGGCTGGAAACAAATCTATCAAGCAAATGGCCCCCATAAGCAGGCTGGAGTTGCAATCCTAGTATCAGACAAAATTGACTTCAAATTAAAAAAGGTAAGAAGAGACAAAGAAGGTTAATACATACTAGTAAAAGGATCTCTCCTACAGGAAGAAATAACCATTCTAAATATCTACACACCAAATGCAGGAGCACCCAACTTCATCAAACAAACACTACTGGCTCTAAAATCACTCATAGACCCAAACACATTGATAGTTGGGGACTTTAACACTCCACTATCACCTCTGGACAGATCAACACGCCAAAAACTGAACAAAGAAACCACAGAACTAAACAATTGCATAGACCAACTAGACTTAATCTACATGTACAGAATATTCCACCCAGCAAGGACAGAATACACATTCTTTTCGGCAGCACATGGAACATTCTCCAAAATAGATCACATCTTAGGGCACAAAGAAAATCTGTACAAATTCAGAAGTATCAAAACCATTCCCTGCATTCTCTCAGACCACAACGGAATAAAATTAGAGCTCAACTCAACCAGCCACCACAGAAATTGCTACAATTCATGGAGACTAAACAACACACTGCTGAACCATCAGAGGGTCATTGAAGAAATTAAAACGGAAATTCAAATGTTTATGGAATTCAACCAAGTTGAGGATACAATGTACCAGCTCCTTTGGGACACAGCAAAGGCAGTACTCAGAGGAAAATTTATATCTCTGAGTGCATACATCAACAAACTGGAGAAACAGCAACTCAATAATTTAAGGAAGCACCTTAATTTCCTTGAGAGAGAACAACAAGCCAAACCCCAAGTCAATAGACGGAAGCAAATAATTAAAATCAAATCAGAAATAAATCAATTAGACACACAAAAAAACATCGAAAGAATCAACAAAACAGAGAGTTGGTTCTTTGAAAAAATCAACAACATAGATAGACGCCTGGCAAACCTGACCAAAAAAACAAAGGCAGCACGCTCAAATAAACAAGATAAGAGATAAAACAGGTAACATCACCACAGAAATAACCGAAAATCAGAAAATAATAAGGGACTATTTTGCAAACCTTTATGCCAACAAATTTGAGAACTTGGAAGAAATGGACGATTTCCTAGAAAAAAATTCATATCCCCAAACTGAACCATGAAGACTTAAACCTTCTAAACAGACCCATATCCAGTATTGAAATAGAAATGGCAATAAAGGATCTCCCATCCAAGAAAAGCCCAGGTCCAGACGGATTCACTGCAGAATTCTACAAGGCCTTCAAAACAGAACTCATACCAACATTTCTCAAACTCTTCAATGAAATTGAAAGAGAACGTTCACTTCCAGACTCATTCTATGAAGCCAGTATAACCCTCATCCGCAAACCAGGCAGGAACTCATCACGGAAAGAGGACTATAGACCAATCTCCCTGATGAACATAGACGCAAAAATTCTCAACAAAATTCTGGCCAATCGACTTCAACAGGTCATCAAAAAAATCATACACCACAATCAAACTGGATTCATTCCAGGGATGCAAAGTTGGTTTAATATACACAAGTCAATTAATGTAATCCACCACATCAACCTGAGCAAGCTAAAGAACCACATAGTTTTATCTCTGGATGCGGAAAAAGTGTTTGATAAAATCCAGCACCCATTTATGCTAAAAGCCCTGGAAAAACTGGGATTCCAGGGAACATTCCTGAATATAATCAATGCAGTTTATGACAAACCAACAGCAAGCATAACTCTAAATGGTGAAAAACTAAAGCCATTCCCTTTAAAATCAGGAACAAGGCAGGGATGTCCACTCTCTCCCCTGCTCTTCAACATAGTACTAGAATTCCTAGCCAGAGCAATCAGGAAGAAGAAAATATAAAGGGGATCCAAGTAGGTAAAGATGAAGTTAAACTCTCTCTCTTCGCAGATGGCATGATCCTATACCTAAAGAATCCCATAGACTCTACCCCCAAGCTACTAGAGCTGATCCAAAACTTTGGCAAAGTTGCAGGATATAAAATAAACCCTCAAAAATCAATGGCCTTTCTGTATGCTAACGACCCGAAGACCGAGGCTGATATCAGAAAAGCAACCCCCTTTGCAATAGCCTCCAAAAACATAAAATACCTAGGAATAACCTTAACCAAAGAAGTGAAAGACCTCTTTGAGGAGAACTTTAAAACCTTGAAAATATATATAAATATATTTAGACACATAAAAGTATATATTTAAGTATATATGTTTAAGTACATATGTTGTATATATGTATGTATATATATGTATATAGTGTATACACAGATACATATAGTTGTTTCCTACAGAAGTCTTAGAAGTCTTTAGGAAAAATAAAGTAAAAATAAATAAGAAAACTTTAACAGATGGTACTAATTAGTGTCTTAGAATTCATTGGGAACTATGTCAAAGGTGACAGGCTATTTGGGAAAATATTCAGGACCAGATGTTCTAAAAAAATTTTTTAATAAGTATCCTAGAGGGTTCTTCATTTTGTTAATGTTGAGAAATTCAAAAGAAAAAGACACAGTGACCCAGGCAGTTTTCTTATTATTTCCAGCAGTTTTGCGTGCAGCCTCCTCTATTTACTGCATGGTTTCAGAATGGGATGGAGGGGATAAGTCACTTGGACTGCACCTGAATGTTAACAAGAAGTCTGGAACATGTATTTGGTATTTTGTCAACATCTTTATCTTTGTACTCTCCATATTTCAGACAATCTCATTGGCTTCACTCTTTGCTTTCTGTTTTCTATATGTAAGATACAAAGCTGTCCCCAGAGCTATACCCAAACTCTCTCTAATTGATAGCTACACAAAGAACACATGTATTAAAGCTATAGCATTCTTGACATAGTGACTTACTTGGGCATCATTGAATTCAAAAAAATAATTTCAAGATGATACAGGCTTTCAAGGCTTATCTGATACTTTCCAATAACATTTCTTCCTTTGCAGTGAGAACATGAGAGTCTTGGCCAAGAAATAGAAAATCATACGGTAACATTCTCAGACTGGATAAGACCAAACATAATCATAGGAAGAAAGCAAAAAATAAAAACAAAATACTCTTTATTGCTTGGGAAACTACTGTATTATAGGTTAACTAGAGATCCCTGATTTACAATCAAATATTGTAGTTCCATTGGCTCTGTGACTGTGGAAAAAAGGTCTCACCTATAACACAATTATCCCCAGATTGAGTTGTTTATATATTCACAAATGTCTTGAATATTTCATTGAATTATCAGAATATTTGGCAACATCTTACCATTAGCCTAAAATTTAACTTCTAAGCTTGCCTGTATATAGAACTTACCTGATGGTTCACAAAAATTTTCACCTAGGTTTTACCTTCAAGAGTAGATAGTAGGGGCTGGGGATATGGCCTAGTGGCAAAAGCGCTTGCCTCCTATACATGAAGCCCTGGGTTCGATTCCCTAGTACCACATATACAGAAAATGGCCAGAAGTGGCGCTGTGACTCAAGTGGCAGAGTGCTAGCCTTGAGCAAAAAGAAGCCAGGGACAGTGCTCAGGCCTTGACTCCAAGGCCCAGGACTGGCAAAAAAAAAAAAAAAGAGTATATAGTACTTTATCATATATATGTATATATATGTATGTATATATATACATATATATATGTCCTGAGGATAAGTATTCAAACTCATCCTATATACTTCTACATGTAGAAGTATGGAAAGTAAATAGTTTTGACCAAACTTGTAATGAATGGATTTCAATAGCAGGTGTAAGGAAGGCAACAGTGACTCTCTCCACATAGCCACTTTATTTCAGATGTCATTATCAGACACTCTACTAAGTTCAGGAAATCCTCTGAACTTTGTACAACAAATCTAAATACATGTGGTCTCCCTAAAAGTACTTTCATAAGGAATATTGTATGAAAGGTATTCATAAAAGCTGTGCCTAGAAAAGGAAAGAAACACAAAAGTATAGTCTTTATCACACAGAGATGCTACCACTATTACCTCCCACAACCATCTTCAGGGCTAAGTACTTCTTCCTATTTACTATAAACAGAGCCTACTAGCCACCACTCTCCTCTATGATTTTTTTTTTTTTCTTGCTAGTCCTGGGGCTTGAATTCAGAGTCTTGGCACTGTCTCTGGCTTCTTTGTGCTCAAGGCTAGCACTCTACCATTTGATCCACAGAGTCAATTTCCAGCTTTTTCAGAGTATTTTACTGGAGATAAGAGTCTGATAAACTTTCTTGCCCAGGCTGGCTTTGAACTGTGATCCTCAGATCACAGCCTCCTGAGTAGATAGAGGTACCAGCACGCGGCTTCTCTATTACTTTCTGATGCACCTACTTGTGCTGCATATTATAATGAAATACACATTTCCTTGCTTTATGTATTTGTACAGAAGCTATCTTAGTAAAAATTTGATTTAGATAACTACATTGTACCTAATACAGGCATGAACTTGCAAACCAAATTATAAGACTTATTTAGAAGGCTAATAAATTTTAAAAAGATGCATAAAATGTAAATTAATGGCAAAAATCAATTAGCTCAATGTCACATTCATATAAGTTCTTCTTCTGGACTACATGTTCTCCTCAGTGATACATTAACTGTATTATAAAGCACATAGAAAATAGCCAAGGTAGATGGCCCTGTAAGAAATAGCTGTATCTGCCAGGAAATACCTCTCAATTGTTGAAACCAGTTCCAAAAAGTGAGAAAATCCATTCATCAGATATACAAGCAATTCATAATGAGAACATAATCACAAAATATGATATTGCTTATATCTACATATACATATATATATATATATATATCTCCATTCTCCTTCACACTGCAGTTGATGCCATTGTCAGCTCTCCTAAGTATATATCTTTCGTGCCTGTAGATAGTTAACCGTAGATCTGAAAACACTTAAATTCGATAAGCTCTCAGTCAATACCTCAATACCAATAATAAAGAGAAAATTTCAGACAAATTTTACTTACATAAAATATTTATTAACTAAATATTTATTAACAAATTAGCAGCAGATAAATCATGCAAGATGTTCTGGAGCTCAAGAAAGTCCAGCCTTATTGCTGTTTTAGGTATTTTTAAACCTCCTTGCATTAAAAATTCACTAGAGATAATTATATCAAGATTCCAAGTAGGTTTTTTTTTTTAGCCCTTAGGTTTTTGCCCTTATACTCTTTGTTGGGCAAGCAGAAGTCAGAAGTCACAATTTACAGCTAGATACTGGATCTTTTCAACTTTAGCTGATTTGAAGTTTCTTTTTGGATTCATAGATACTAGTTATCTTAGTATATGGACTATCTCAAGTATTTTTTTTAACAATTTATTACTTTCAGAAAGATGAATTTTGCCAAAAAAGGACTATTCATCTACTCATCCCATTAACCAACTTCAATTATTTGTATTCATATATTCACACTATTAACTAACATCAATTTCATCAATAAAACCAATTCTGGTATTCATAACAAAAATTAAGAAAGGTTTGGTTGTACATCAAGGTTATACTTCAAGTTAAATGCTTCCAATAAGAATCAACGACAAGCCAATCACCAGTGGCTCAGGCCTGTAATACTAGCTACTCAGGAGCCTGAGATCTGAGGATGGTTCAAAGAAAGTCAGAGTAAGAATATCCATGAGACTCTTATCTCCAATTAACCATCAGAAAATTGGAAGTGGTGCTGTGGCTCAAGTGATAGAGTACTAGCCTTGAGCTGAAGTGCTGATGCTGAGGGACAGTGCCCAGAGTTCAAGTTCCATGATCACTGAGAGAGAGAGAGAAAGAGAGAGAGAGAGAGAGAGAGAGAGAGAGAGAGAGAGAGAGAGAGAGAGAGAATCAATAACAAAACAATAATCATCAAGAACTCCACTGACAACAAAAGCTGGTGAGGAATTTGCAGAAAGGATCTTTTATTAATCCTATTGTTAATTGTAATGTAAACTACTATAACTCTTATGAAAATCAGAATAGAGGTTTCTCTAAAGAATAAAAGAAATACCATGTGATCCAGCAATACTACTATTGGGCAAATATACCCGAACAAATGTAAGTGAGGATACAAGCAGTATCCTACACACCCATATTTATTACAGCACCATTGCAAATATGTAAGCCATGAACTAGGACAGATGGATTAGAACTGAGCAGAGAGGGAAGTGATATATACATCGAAGTACAAGTAAAAAGAATATGTATGTATATATATAGACAGAAATGTATGTATATGTTTATATACATTAATACTTGTATATACAATAATTTTCTATATAGAGTTATTTGAAAAAAGTTAGTAATTACAACAATTCTGCTTTTGATCCCATTCTGGAAAGTAATTTTCTACCTCTGGTCATCATCGTTTTTAACAAGTATTTTCTCTGCCACGAAACTAAAAGGCTTTGGGGAAGAGATATGTGTTTTTTCTATTTTCTAACTCCACATTTTTAACTTAATGTTAAATAAGTATTTTGGATGAAGTATTTATCACAAGGTCTCATGTATACAATATAATTTTAGATTTTTTTCTTTCAAATATTGTCTGCATTGAAATTACTACTTGATATTTTATCCAAGGGAAAAACAAAAGAAAAGTCAAGACAGAATTGTCCATTTAATCTGAAAAAAAAAGAAACTAGGTAAAAATGACTTAAAAGCCATTAGACTTTAGAAATTAAATTTAATCACTCTGCCCTATTTAAGAAGAATAAATGCAAGCAACTTCACAAGACTCAACAATCCAATACATAACTCATTTTCCATACCAAGACCACACAGTTGTCATTTCTAATAAACAACCCCATAGTAATCTCAATTCTATCCACTTACTCTGTGAGAAGGAAAAAGAAGATGAATTGGAAGGATGAAATTGTCATTACTCATCTACCTTTACCAGGACTCTCATCTTTTAGTCCTTCCTCACCCACATGTGGGATGATAGATGAAAGATAGTTTGCCTGATTCCTTTTGAGAAATCACTGATTAGGAGATGAAACTGACATGTATTTTTGCTTTCATAAAATAAAACCAGAAATGCCTAATCATTAAACTATATGAAAAGTGAATAACTCCTAAATGTCCCTAGCAATTTGTGAGGCTTATTATGTCATCCACCTTTTTATTCAGGGCCTGAGCTTGGCAGACTTTTCTCTCCACAGATAGCTGTTCTCAGAAATATTCTAAAGAGAGACAGAGTACCAACCATTAAGCCGACACACATGCGTGGTAGTCCAAGCAGACCTTGCTTCCTAATGCTGAAATGTACACAGTCTCCACAAACCCTCACTGTAGGAGCAGTGATTTCAAGGTCACTTTGTCAATGACGTAAGTTATCTAGTAGTATCTAATGGAGAATGCGTCCGGAACAAAACAGAGATCAAATTCTGGCTCCATCTTTTGAGTTGTCCTCTTTCTAACAGGAGGGATTTATTTCATGCTTGTAAGCTGAAGGCATCAAAATCCCCATGGTGGGTATGTAAATGAGCATCCTCAGGACCCCAGAAGTTAACAAAATGATTAAAATTGTACTCTTTGTAGACTTGTGTTTCTGGAGCTTTGCATTCTTATTATTATTTAGTATGTATTACTTACTATTATTTTACTGATAAATATTTACTATGTATTATTATTTACTATGTATTATGTATAGACTCTCAAGCTCAGTTATTTAGATAGAACAATAAATGTGCCTGGAAATGACTTTCTGGTGACATCCCCTTGTCTCGTTTACCTTTCTAGAGCATCTTCCTTCTGTTGACTTTTAAATACTATAAACATAAAAGGTATTGTATAAGAGACAAATTGATAAACTAAAGCAATCCTTCTAATTGAAAGGATACAAATATATATATATATATGTGTGTGTATATATGTACATATACAAATTTATCTTGCCTGATAATGATAACATACCAAAAAAGATAGGCTTGTGAAATATTTGTAATTCCCCTAAGCAGAGGATTTTATATAGAGAATCTCAGATACCATTGTGACAATCAAAATTAGAAAAGAAAAACGATGTTACTGGATAATCAAAGTGGTTATTTAGTTACTTCCAAGTGTATAATATAGAGAAGCAGAGACTTGTATATATGTTCATTCAAGTTAAATGTGATTGACCTCTGAAAATTTCAAGCTGTTAAAACTACTTTCAACTTGAGTCATGCCATACTTGACTAATTTTGGAACACTTGTGAAGTTTGTTGCAAGTAATTTGTGCACAATAATAACTAACATGCAGGAGCTTTTTTTGGTATGCCTTTATCTTGTAAATTGAAGTAGATGCAAAGTTTCCCTTTTAAACTTCAGTCACACTTCCTTTCCTGACAGTTTGCTATGTCATGTGAGTCAAAGGGAGAGCTACTTTCTGAGAGTTGTACATCCTGATCTATAAGAGGTAGCAGAGCAAAACAAAGGAAGCAAACAAGCCAATGAACTGGGAGAAGACACTGAAAACTCCTCCTTGATCAATACTCACTGAGGCTACTAGAGAGTAATTAACACTTGTAGTAGCTGTACCTTGCATGCCCCATAGTTCAGGCATGTTCTCTCTTAGGAAACCTTGATGGTATTAATTTTTATCTACATAGTAGTGCTACAACTGCTAAATCTTGAAAAGTTAACTTAAGCCAGGTGTTGGTGGCTCACAACTCTAATCCTAGCTACTCAGGAGGCTGGCATCTGAGGATCTTGGTTCAAAGACAGCCCAGGAAGGAAAGTCCATGAGACTTTTATCTCCAATTAACCACCAGAAAACCAGATGTGGTACTGTGGCTCTCAAGTGGCAGAGTGCTAGCCTTGAGCTGAAGAGTTCAGGGATAGTACCCAGGCCTAGAATTCAAGCCCCACGACCTACAATTAATTAATTAGTTAATTAATTAGCTGGTGTTCAATAAGAAATGAAGAAAGTGCACAGTAGTTATATTTTGCTGATCATTCTCCCCTCGTACTTCCCTCATCTGTACTAAATTCAATTATCTCATGAAATTCTTAAGTTTTTTAGGAGTATCTGTCTTACTCATTAGTAATGGGAGACTTTTTAAAATTATGCAAATACTAGTCAGAGAACAGGGATTCTGTAGCAAATCTATCTAATATCCAAGTCAGTGATATTCTCTGTATTGCTTCATATAACAATAATGGAATTGGAATGTGATAAACAATAACATAAGTGGTAAATTAAGAACTTTTGGGTTGGGTGAAAAAGGGGGCCACTCCAGTATGGATCGTGGAATGCTTTAAACTGAAGTTATACATATGAGTATTTATATGTACTAATAGTTCTGCAAGGATCTATAGTACTTAGGGTTCTCCAATGATAGGAAACCAATGAACCAATAACATAAATATGAGACAGCGAGGAAGAGAGAGAGAGAGTGCGAGAGAGAGAGAGAGAGAGAGAGAGAGAATATTGGTTCTATGAGCTACCAAGATCAAGCTGGACTCCAGGACAGATAAGTAGCAGTTCCAGTTTGAGCCTGGGATGTAAATCCCAGGCAAAGGACAAGGAGGTGTCTTAGAATCTGGCAGGGAGATTTATTTCTCTCTACGTCCTTTTGTTCTAGTGAGGTCCTCTATGGACTTGATGCTGCTCACCCACACAGGGCAAGGCCATCTGTTCTCCTCAGTCTACACATTCAAGTGCTAACCTCATCAGGAAACTGTCACAGAAACTCCCAGAAATAATATTTAAACAAGGTTATTGTCACCTACTACCTGATTGCCCAGTTGATGCATAAAATGTACCACTAAAGGTATGCTTTATACAAGCATAAATCACAGTCTGTCTAGGTTTCATTAGGGAATTTTGTCCATTTCATCCAGACTGTCTTTGAGCTGGGACACTGCCTTGGGGAATTAAACACATTAGCTGAGAAGATAAAAACATTTTCTCCAAGAATGGCAAAAATCTGTAAATTTCATCTGAAACTCAGAAAACTATAATGTGTTTTTTTTCTTTGACTTGAAGGAACACCTTATTTGCATTATTGATCAAGATGTAATTTAAATGACCTCTGCACTAATGTGGCGGTTGAGGGCAGAATGAATTTTTTAAAGATTATCTTAAAAACACAAAATATCCTGGGATCCACACTGTGAGTTTTACAGTTATTCTAAGGGTTTTAAAGCCTTTCTTATTTATGGAGATTATTACATATTTCATGATCAAAGTAAAATAAAACCATATTTTACTTTTATTTTTAGTTAGTTTATTTAAAGTTGATTTAGTTTAGACTATATATATACATATATATATACATACATATAACCCTTATTTTATTCTCTCTACTTTAAATCTATTAATCTGTTTTTGTTTTTTTCTTGGATTTGGGTGCATTTTTTTAACATTGACCATTTGAACTTGGTTGTTTTAATAGTACATGCAATAGTTTGTAATTTGATTTGTCACACCATGACAACTATTTTCCAGGTCACTACATAGATTTAATTATCATTTTAATGACAAGAACATTATCATTTATTGAGTCACTTAATGTTTTACAGGAAGATTGTATTTAAATTTGTGTCAAGTCAAATATAATATGCAATTTTATTACTACATCATATTTTTGAATAAGTATTGCATTTTATTTCTTCATGTGATTTCTGGAACCTACATTGCTATATATACTTCTTTCTTATTTATATGTGCTACTTCAAATGGTATTTTCAAGTGCTTTCTGAATGCTTGAGAGACTCATTGAGTTAAGGAGATAATGAAAAAAATGATTACTTCCTAAACCTTGAGTTTTGTTTTAGTGGAGAGATAAGGAAAGACAGATAAAATGTCAGAAAGGATCATTATTCTTTCCATTCTGTAGTCTTCTCTCCCTCTTCATCTGGTGGTTTTCCTGTTCTCATTTGATCCTAAAACAAGTTTCTGCTTTAGGCTATACTGCACAGAGCAACTATGGCAAAGGGTTGATTTCTAATCAAGAAAACCCCAACAGTCTATTTTCATGAGAAAATACTTTATGGAAAATTTCTTCCACCACTGAGATTTTGCAAAATACTTTGTGAGAATTACTCTTCTGGTATCTTGGTATAAGAAGGGTTTTCGAAGTTTAGGCATTTCTCAAACATAATTCTCAGGTATATTCTGGGCTACAGTATTTGTAGTCTAGCTGTAACACAGGATGAAGTTCACATTATCTGTATTTACTTCTAGATTTTTAAATTAACATCCATTATCTATTGCTCATGTCTAATATTTTTTTCTAATATAAATGCATTTTCTGTATCTTATTAATTTTATTTCATTCATTGTCTTATAGTACTTACCTGCATATTTTCACATTTAAACCATCTCAGATTTGGCCTACATTGACTGTTCTCTTGAGCATGGATCACATTTACTCTTTCAAAAAATGTTGTCACTTTTTCTTCAGAAGACAATTACTTGTGTAAGGAACACTAGAGCTGAGCTGTGAGACCCAGAACAGGTTAAGAGGTGGGAATGCCACCTCATCAGTACTCAGAAAGCTGAGAACCAGACCCTGGACAGGTCAAAACAGACAAGGCAAGATTAATGTGTAAGTTACAACTAACTGGATCCAATGGTGTCTAAGTCACAGTTGGCTGAACCCTATGACGCTTGAGACTATAGGAATAAAATGAATGTTTGTGTTACAGTCACTGCCTCTCAATGCTCTCTAACTATAGGGAGTTAGTGATTGCTATGTTCACAAATTATGTCTTATGCTAATGATTATAACCACAAAATAGACTGATATCTTGTTTTCTGCATGTACCTATAATAACCTTCCCTATATTAAACTGAATAAATACACTCTCTTGGGGTTTAGAAGCCAGTGGGCACTGGGCCCTCTGGCATCCCACTTTTATATCTTCTGTCTCTCTCATTTCTTCAGCTCCAGTATCCCATCATAACTTTCCTGGCTGTGGTTAGCAAGAACTTGGAAAATTTAATCTCATACGTATTCATTTAGTTATAAGTTCGTTTGGTCTGAACAGGTTTGCTTTGGATTTGTCATAGTTCTTGGATTATCCCAGTATCTGTACAAAGTATAGATTCAGGTTTAAAGTCCTCCTTCCCAATTTTATCCATTCCAGAATTCCACTATCACTGTCCAGAAGTTCTCATTACCCTGCATTTAGTCCTCTGATTCTTCAGAAAGTGGAAATTCTTAAAGTTGTAGTAGACCTTAGGAATGGCATTAAATGATACTTAATATGTCTCCACCAGCAAGCTCACCTGGTGCATTTGACTTAAAATTCTCCTTAAGCTCACTTGTGGCTGCTTAGAGTTGTCATCTCTGGGAAAATAAGTCTATCATGAACTCACCTAACCATTTCAAAAGCAGAATTTGCCTAACCTCAATCTAACTATTTTGAAGAAGAAAATTTGAATACCTAGAATGAAAAGTGGCTCATTCATGTGAAAAGTCTTGGGCTTGTTCTCAGTTTACGAATGAGGAGGCTCTTCATAAACAAATACTAACATCTTTTTTTAAATTTAATTTTACCGTCAAGATGATGTACAGAGGGTTTACAGTTACATAAGGTAATGAGTACATTTCTTAGTGAAACAAAGAACAAAGGGTGAACCAATGTAGCAGCAATAATCGCATGAAAATATGTTGGAAATGGATGTTACACTTGGGGTGGTGGTGGAGAGGGAATGGCAAGTTAGAGAAAACAAGGGACAGGGTCACAATGTGCATAACTTTTTTCATGACCTTCTAGGCACCAGCCACCTGTAGCCTGACCATGCAGTGATTCTTCTAGAACATCCAGTCCTGAATGCAGTCATGCTGATAGGGATTTCTGTGGTGGAATTCTAATTTATATCTCCTCTTACAGTATTTCCCACCCTCCATTCCAACCTGAACATTAACTTTTATTATTTCTTTGCCCAAAATTTCAGTGGCTTATTGTTTATTTCCTTAAATTCAAATCCCTTTAACACTTTCCACATGATTCTTTCAAGTTTTTAATTGGTACTTTTCATCTGTGCATGTGCCAGTACCAGGGCTTGAACTCAGAGATTAAGTGTTATCCTTGAGCCTTTTCACTCAAAGCTGGCACTCTACCACTTGAAATATAACTTCACTTTTGGCTTTTTGTTGGTAAATTGGAGAGATAGATGCTAAGTAAAATGAACTCCATTTTATGGAAATGATTGTTATATCAGAGTTGTAACTACTTTCAACATCCCATGTGTATCTGTAGTTTCTACTATTGATGATGTTCCTGTATCACGGTCTTGTGATTGTATCTACACTATCTCTGTAAACTTATCTGAGTGTATGGGAAACAGTGTGTACCGGTATTAGAATTAGGAAATTGAAAGGGAATACCAAAATTGAGAGACAAAGGGTAAAATAAGAGAAACAACAACAAAAGCAATACTTGCAAAACTGTTTGGTGTAAGTGAACTGAACATCTCACGGGGGGTAAAGGGGGAGGGGGGAGGTGGTATGAGGGACAAGGTAACAAACAGTCCAAGAAATGTATCCAATGCCTAACGTATGAAACTGTAACCTCTCTGTACATCAGTTTTATAATAAAACCTAAAAAAAAAAAAGAATTAAAAAAAAAGAGTCTCACAAATTTTCCTGACTTTTCTGATTTTTGAACTTTGATTATCAGATCTAAGCCTCTTGGTTAAATAGAATTACAATTGCAAGCTACCAGAAGTCTACCGTAATAGGCATTTTAAGGTGTGGCGAGGGCGGGGGTGGGGGAGGTGGCCATGAACTAGAACTACAATATATTACTCTACATATGTGACCTCAGAGGAACAATTTATGTAATGAAGGAAATCGAGCCATTCAGGCCATTTCAACTAAGTTTTAACATGACTAGTCAAGTTTTCTAACCTCTCTGTGTCTCACTTCCCTGGCAGTAACTAAAAGAAGGCTAATGTAGAATTTCTCTAGAAGGTTATTTTACACTGCAGTATCCTGGCCACCCAGGACTCTCACCCATAACAAGAAAGTCACCAGCACTCAGTCAATCAGGCTAGGAGTCTTTATTTAGCTGTGCACAGCATCTGCTCTCCACCATTGGGATGGTAAAGAAGAGCAGTGAGCCACCGCAGGGCTGGGTTTTTAAAGGTAGAAAGCTATGCATTCTACAGCAGGTGATCACATAGCACAGAAACAGGGAGGTTAACACAGGGGGTAGAGCAAGCCACAAATGGGTTAAGCAAGCCATTTACAGAAGCAGAATTTCGCAGTCAGGCTGACCTAATATCAACTTCATTTTAACAATTATTACCATGTTTCCCTAATATCAACTAGGCAAGCATGAGCGGGCTAAAACAATCCAGTACTCAATAAGTGGACCAACCTGACAGTGGCCATGGCATTTTTGTAACTACTACTATGGTTATTTCTATAATCTATTACTATGATCATTTTTACAATCTGTTACTATGGTTGCTTGGCCATGGCATTTTTGTAACTACTACTGTGGTTATTTCTATAATCTATTACTATGATCATTTTTACAATCTGTTACTATGGTTGCTACCTAGATACAGAGAGGAACAAGGGCTGCATATACTTTTAAATGTCAAACTACAAAGAACTAGTTTCACGGGTGGGGATGCAGCCCTCTAGCTTGGAGTCACCAAAATGGAGTTATAGAAGCTAAGAGTAAACTCAAAGATAGTGAAATTTTACAAGCCCTGTTTTTTCTAGGAGCTCAGGGGGCTACACTCTTCCTTGGTTTTAACAACACAATAAGCAAAATATACTGGAAGGCCTGGAATTGTATTGTCATTGTCTATGTCTGTCTTTGTCTTTGTGACATAGGTGATGAAGTTCTAGTTGAAGTCTTGATATTCACTTGAAACAAAGGATTGCTTAAATTTTAAAACACTCTTCAATTTTGGAGGCAACAATAACTCAGCTTCAGCCATATAAAAGTATTTGCCATTTCTTGCTCTGTAAAACATACAGTTTATGTCTTTTATGTCAAGATGGCTTTTATATGTGAAATGGCCATCTTCCCTCTAAATCTTCTAAAATTCTTGCCTTTCTTTAAGGCTAAGAACACATTATATCAACCTACCTAAAACTATATCTGATCTTACCTATCGATGATGTTTATTTTCTCTTTTTTGCATTAGAATAATAGTTATGGAAAATAAATTTAGAAGTGTCTGTATGTCATCCAGGAAAAAATATGAACGATTATATGAATTGGAATATTTCTTAAGTGATCACTCAAATTGGTGATATCGCCTTCAATAAAGCAAGATTTCTCTCCAGAGAATATTTTAAGATATGGTTAACAGTCGATTGAATTTCATGGCACAGGTAATGATGCTATTTCAAATTCCAAAATCCAGCCACAGGATCCCTTTGGCTCAACACTTTTCACAGCTAGCCAAAAGTGCTTAGTGCTGGATTTCACACCTGGTCTCCTGAGACCCCATGGAGGGGAGGTAAATAGTACTGAGAAAGATTTCATAGATGTCTGGGAACCATCTGTGCACTGTGGTGTAAATGACAAACCAAAGCATTTCATCTGTCATCCCCAAAGTTAACCTCCTACCACTGGGACTAAGAAATCAACAGAAGTAGAAGTAGACCTTCTTGCCGTAGTGACAGAGCTTGGCCTTCCTATCTAACTGAAGGCAAAGGCAAAGGTGTGCATGCAAATAAAGCTGGCCCATTATGGAAAGCATGTCTCTGCTGCCTTTGGCTGATTCTGTAAGGCTGGCCTTTCAAGCTGTTTACCTGGCACATCCATCTGGAAAGGTTTACACAAGGGCAAAACTTACTTGTTTACTTCTAAGCCATTGCTACTTGTCCTCTACCTAATCTAAATGCTGTTTTGCAGATTCTGATGAAAATGAGACTGCATTCATGGCCAAAAGAAAATAACACAGTTTCTACTCCTCAAAAATCTCCAGTGATTCTCTGAAATATGATATATCTCTGTTGCTTTGTGTTACATTTTTGAAAATAAGCTTTTAGGCTGCCATGGGTCTCAAAACAAAGATGGACAAGGGAAGGGGCAGAGTTAGTTTCTTCCATGTACTAGGCAGTGGTTGCTGTTTTTATGCCTCTAGATCTTGCTATTGTCATTTGTTAAGTAAATGGATTCTTAGGAGTTTTTGAAAGTCAGTTGACCTTTACTTTCCTAAGTCAGTATCCTGTGATTTATAAAAAAGATCCACAAAAAAATAAAAGAAAAAATATGTATAATGGTATAGAATTTGGAGTCAGAATAATTGGATCTACATCTCAGCATTTTCCTTTTCTGTCTAACTTTGAAAAAATCATTCAAAACTCAGTTTTCTAATATGTAAACTGGTGTGAGGATAGCACATTTACCTCCTGGCAATGACAAGACTATAAATAGATTTAGTTATAAATAATTATAAATTTGGACAGTGCCTAGCACCTGTAATTATATTTACATTAATTTAGCTGTTGCACCTTGTCAGTCTCTGGAAAAATTTTTTATCATTTGTAAATATTCTTTTGATTCCTCTGTAATTTAAAAGAAGTCCCCTCTTATTTCATCTATTTAAATTCCTAACTACATAAATATATTATCTTTCATATAATATAATCTGGGACTTCCAATTGTGTTGAAATGAAGAAAATTACTATAGAAATTTTGTCTTTCACCTAAAATTCCCAATAACCTTACTAACATGTATCCTTTAATGTACATTTTTGAGGCATTGATACATTTTATCAAGCAATAAATATTTCCTTCCTCTTATGTTGTATTTGCCCAACAGAGTTTTTCATGTTAATTCTTGGAACAATATCGTCAAAATATGTTTCTTGAAATTTAAGAGAAATTGTGAAGCTAGACCTACTACCAACTGTTCCTTGAATTTTTTTTCCTATATCATGTAATAATATGCTTTAATTGCCCACAAAATTTCTTGTATTTATGTGTTTTGTTCCATTCTCCAAACTTTTCTTGAATGTCTATGTTTAAATTATTTTCTTTTTTTTTTTTTTTTGGCCAGTCCTAGGCCGTGAACTCAGGGCCTGAGCACCGTCCCTGGCTACTTTTTGCTCAAGGCTAGCACTCTGCCACTTGAGCCACAGCGCCACTTCTGGCCATTTTCTGTATATGTGGTGCTGAGGAATCGAACCCAGGGCCTCATGTATACGAGGCAAGCACTCTTGCCACTAGGCCATATTCCCAACCCCAAAAGTCTGACCCTGTTTTTGTTTTTGCCAGTGCAGGGGCTTAGACTCAGGGCCTGAGCACTGTCCTTGGCTTCTTTCTGCTCAAGGCTAGCACTCTACCACTTGAGACACAGCGCCACTTCTGGCCTTTTCTACATATGTGGTGCTGAGGAATCAAACCCAGGGCTTCATGTACATGAGGCAAGCACTCTTGCCACTAGGCCATATTCCCAGCCCTTTTCTTCAAATGTATTTTAAAGAAGAGGTGAAGGCTGGGCATGGTGGGGCATGCCTGTAATTGCAGCAACTGGGATGTTCTGAGATCTAACATCAAAAGACTATGTTCTGATAATGTCTGTTGAGCTTCGAAAAAAAGTGGAACTCCATATAAATTGTCAACTCTGGCCAACACCTTAACTTCAGCCTAAGCAAAGAATTGAATTTTTTGTTGCTTTTATTTATCTTATTTGTATTCATATCTTTTTCATTTTCATTCATATTTTATTCAAATTTCTATTTGTATTATTTTTATTCATCTTACTTAGCTGTTGTTTTATCAGAATTCTTTCTATTCTCTTTCTCTAGAACTCCTTTTGGGATATTGAAGTAGACCTTGTCATTGCCATACATCTGAGTGAAGCAACTTAAAAGAAGAAAAGATTTCTTTTGACTCCTGGTTTCAGAGATTTTAGTTTGTGGTTAGCTGGCCTAATTGTTTCTGGGCTTGGTGAAGAAGGGCATTGTCTCAGAGGGCTTGGTGGAACAGAGCTGCTTAACTGCCAAGGAGAAGAGACCATGCCTGTGCCCAAAGGCTTCCTCCTATTTTTGTTCCAACTGGGCCCCTGTACCATTGGACAGTGGTGTTTACTTCCAGGATGGGTCTTCCCCACTTCATTAATCATCTCAAAATGCCTTCACAGACACATTCATAGTTACATTTCACTAATCTCGTACATGACTATAAATCCAATAAACTTAAAAATTATGATAAACCATGATACTACCTTTTATACTGAAAATTGTTTTTATAATCATCTCTTGCCAGCCATAATGTATTCATGTGTTCCATAGAAATTTTTCAATCCTTGAAATTCTGTTTCCCTATTGCTCTCAATGTTGACTAGATAGTGGAATTTCCACCCTAAATCTTCATATAACAGAAGTTTGGGGTCCCAAATGCCCTCCAAATCATTGATTCATACCAAAAGACATGGACAGGTAATAATTTCCTTTGGCTATTTGAGTAGACAATTTCAGTAAATGATGATGATGATGATGATGATGATGATGATGATGATGATGACGACGACGACGACGACGATGACGACAACAACAACAATAGATACCTCTTGCAGATTTCATGGTTTATGAAGGGAGTCCAGTTCAAAACTAACTAGCCAGAATATTCAATGTGACTTATATGGTACAACACCTGTCTAGCAAATGGGAATCTAGAGTTCAAATTACGGTATTAGATAGAGAGATAGATAGATAGATAGATAGATAGATAGATAGATAGATAGATAGATAGATAGATAGATAGATAGATAGATGAAATAATAAAATGCTGGTAACTATCATGGCATTTTTTATCATATAGCATATGAAATGAAAGCTATGGATTCATCATTACTACCTAAAAATTTCACTTTCTTTCTTAGGTTACAGTCACTTTGCTGTAGTAGGGAATTGAACTCAGATCCTTCTGCTTGTTGGGCAGGTACACTGCCACTTGAGCCACAAGTCCAGCCCTTAATGTTGCAGTGAATCCAAGCCTATTTCATTTTTATTGCAAGTAGTATGCCATAGTAGAAAGTGCAAACAAAACTTTTTGAACAAGTGACATACAACATTTTAACCCTTTCTCCTATGTCTAACAATGACACTGGTGTGGAAACACAGTAGTCCCTTCATTACTGCCTGGGAAAGGTGATGGAACAGATGCTTATCTATCACAGATGACTAAGGCATTATTGTTTTTTCTGTAACAAGTTAGATGAGGCTTCTTAAACTCTTGCCTACTGACCTGAAGTTGGGTTATGCTGAGACATTTTGTAAGGTTGCATAATGTTTGTCCTTGTGACTTTGCAGCTTTTGTGACTTTGAGGAAGTGATTTTTGTCCAGGGTCTTAGTGTTATCATCTGTAAAATGAGATAAAGATAACATCGTCTCTCAGCCTTAAACTTCTTATAGGTCTATGACTATCGCTTTGCTGCAGGTAGTTTTATTTAGGGAAAGAATTCTAAAAGAAGTCTAACTCTTGAACTGCTGACTGAAACACTTCTGTGATTTTTCATGCCCATAAAGTACATTGAGGGGAAAGAAAGGTGCTTCTGTGAGCATACAATTATATGTTACACTCATCTAGTGCTAATATAAAATCAGACCTTCCACATAGCATCTCAGCTTGGAAGTTTGGACTGCTTTTAAACTGAGGAGTAAAAAGAAAAAGACTTTGTTTTCATTTTCTGATCTTAAGGATTAGTTTATATTGGTAAGGATTATGTATCTGGGGCCCAAAAAGATGAGCATTTTCAGCAACCCATTTATACATACCTCTATGAATCCTAAATATCTCCTTTATTCTCTGTTCTCCCAAGTAGAAAAAAATATGTTGGACAAGAGTACTACTATTCACACATACACACAAACACGCAGTTCATATTAAATATTATCAGGATTATCTACCAACTTTGTTTTTTGCTAGTCCTGGGGCTTGAATGACAGGCCTGGGCATTGTTCTTGAGCTTCTTTTGCCCAAACCTAGCACTCTATCACTTGAGCCACAGCACTACTTCCAGCTTTTTCTATTTGTATGGTACTAAGGAATTGAACGCAGGGTTTCATGCTTGCTAAGCAAGCACTCTACTATTAAGCCACATTTCCAGCCCCTATTTTTTAAAGGCCCCATTTTCACACATGACAAAGTGAAAGAACTTGAACAATTTGTTCAAGAGAAGCTTGAACAAATTGTTCAAGTAATTTAGGTAGTAGAAACAAAATTCTTGGTTTACCAAGATTTACCACAAAACCTCAATTTTAATCACCATAAACCCCTCTCTTTTTTGGCATTTTATGGTAGGTATATTATCTGTACTTATGTTTATTATCCTAGTAGGTGATTCATCATTTAAGTGGAAATGGATTTAACAAAAATTTCATTCAATGTAATAAAAAAAAAGTAAGCTGCTGTTTACCTGCCTGGAGACAGATACTTTGCTAGGCCATTGGAAAGCTGCTGAGACAAACAGAAGTCTGTGCATACAGGGACTCACAGTCTTTAGGAATGAGTAAGGCTAACTACAAAGGATGCTGCCCAGGACAGAGAGGAAGTTAGTAAAGAAAGCACCAGGTGTTTTGGAGAAAGAGAGATGGCATTTCAGATTTCAAACACGAGAGGACATTTGAAAATAACAGAAGACAGACAGAAAAATTACATATGAGATAGACTATAAGCAAATTTTTATTAAGAGAAAGTTGGGTGGTGCAGTGGCACACGTCTAAGGATGGGATGGGACTAGAAGATGATGACTTTGAGCCATACAGAGGGAAATTCAGTTACACAAAAAGAATACACAGAGAAGCTAGGTACCAATGGCTCATATCTATAATCCTAGCTACTCAGAAGGATGAGATGTGAGGATCAATGCTCGGAGCTGGGCTATGCTGGCAAATTCTCAAGAGTCCAACTAACCAGGAAGGAATCCAGAACTGGAGGCATGGCTCAAGTGACAAAGCAACATCCATGACTGAAAAGGCTGAACAAGAACAGGAGAGTCTGAGTTCCTGAAGAAGCAGGAGGAAAAGAGAAAGACAGAGGCAGAGGCAGAGGCAGAGACAAAGAAACAAATTGTTAGGGTGAAGAACAAGATGGCCCAAGTTATATTTATAAGAATGTACATATGTCATAGTTTTGGTCCAGACCAGGATTTCTGTGCAAATGAAGTGTATGGTAAGACTTTTAAAAGATAGTTGAGGGCATCTAGTTTTTATTTTCCTTTCTCCCTCCAACTTGGAGGTTTTCTGGTGACATCACTGCAGCAGTACAGAATCTCAACCAAATTCTTATTTTATTTGTGCCATAAACAAGATTGAGATGTGATCTTTGCTGCTCAAGAAAACTATACTAAACTATACTATAACCATTAAAAGTGTTATTAGAAAGTGTGTTGTTTTGCTAAGGGACTTGCTTTCCTGAAGATTTCTCAAAGAAAAACAAATTCAGATATTATCTTAATCCAAGTACTGTATTAGCTTAAAGAGAGAACTTGGATAAGAGAACTTAATGGATCTGGACTCAAATAATCAAACACTCAGATCAGGTTGAGTGGCACTCTGAATATCTTCCAGTCATCTCCTGTTTCAAAACTTCAGAAACTTTCTCTTGTTTTAACTAAATAGTTTCTCATCATTACCCAGAGGAAAAGACTCTCTATGTCATCTTTCCTTCTAATACAGTTATTCCTTACTTTCCTGTATTGAAATGGTCCAGTTGCCTGGTTTTCCATCATCTGCTAATTATTTACAAATGACACCAAGTGAATCAGGAAGGATAATGGCATCCTCATGAGTTAGGGGCAAATGGTGTGTATAATTTACAATTTGCGGAAGTTTCAAGGAGTGAAAAGACTAGGGGTTGAAATCATCAGAATTACTTTTTTCATAAAGACAAGTGACTCAATTGATCAAGGCATGAATTGTTTGAGCCTCCAAAATGGGAAATGTAACTTCTGTAGTACAAACATTTTTCAGATTCTTCCATAACTTCAAATACAAGGAAAAGGTAAGTGGTACAGCAATAAAATATAAAGTATTCAACCAAATTGCTACTGGTTGATATGGCCATGGTTCATTCAACTCTCTGCGTTTACTTATAATTTCCTAACTAGAGTATAGTTTTCATCTGGATGGACACTTACCTGAAGAAAGGGCTGTTTCTTCCTCGCTCTGCCACAAGCTCTGGTTCTACCTCACTTTCCCCCACCAAAAAAAAAAAACAAACAACAAACAAACATTAACAAATTGAATTCTGTGCCATTTACCTTGCCAGAATTGCCATTTACAAAGCTTTTTATTAAATTTGTTTCCATTATTTAATTTTCTGATGTTATTATGTAACTCAATGATTGCATAATTAGTTGGCTGTAAAAACCATGATTTAATTGTAGAATAAATGTCAAAAATATTTTCTCCTCAAAATTTTTTTTAATTTCTCATCTTCAAAATGATTTAGAAATTCACTAGAAGCTAGTATGTAGACAAGTAGCTTAGCACTTTATCCATAAACACATCATACACACACACACACACACACACACACACACACACACACAGAAGCAATTTGTTCCCTACAATTAAATAATGTCTCCTTGAACATGGCTTGTATAACAAACCAATAAGAAAAATGTGCTAACCAAAATAGGACAGCACAGCAAAGAGGGAGGATTTTCAATGTTATTTCTCAAGAGTTAGTTCTCAGTCTCTCAAGCCAGATTCCAGAAACGTCCTCTTTCCTTCGTGGATCTCCTCCCCTGCTTTGAAGAAATCCAGCAAGGAAAACTGCCTTAGTAACAAATTCCTTCTAACACTTCCTCCAGGATCCAAAGCTGCTAGTTTTGTGTTAATCCAGAAAATGGTCCCTTGTTTAAATGGATGCTTTGGAATTTACACTACCTTGGTGTTAGTAGTAACAATGGAATCATTGCTTACCTATAGAAAAATCACTTTCATCAAGAATTCTAAGGAACTTCATAAATGCAAAACCCATTGCCATTTGGAAATATCACCAGTTCTGACCCACTAACTCTTTCCTATCTTTTTCCTAGGCAATGGATGGATGTGAGCTAGATACACAAGGAAGCCCCAGCCTGTCCAGAAGTGAGCACTGCATTTAAGCAGCCTGTTGTAACATGTCTTTGCAGCATGACCCAAGAAGCCAGGACCATACCGTTGTTGTGATAAGGTAACAAGGAATAGCCTTCAAAAATCAGCCCTTTATTGCATAGGGTCTCAAATAATCCAGGATGCCTCCATATCTGGACGTAATATCAAATGACAGCTAATGAGAAGAACTGATAAAACTTCTGAAATGTATGAGCATTTTCGTATCACTTGATTCTCATTTAAACACCAATACAAGTTAATATTGTTAACAGTGATGGTCTCTGGATGCCTTGGGTTTTCTTATGTATTTTTTTTGTATTTTAATGTTCTCTAGCCAAAAATAAAAATTATTTCAGAAAGCAGTAGCATATAGTAGAGAAGGGCCCAGACAATGAGTTAGATTACCTAATTCCAATCCTTGTTGCAGCACTTACAAGCTGTTTATAAAATTGGTTTCTTCTGGGGACAGAAATTTTCCTATTCTCAAAATAGAGATTATGATAAATAGTTGGTTGCAAGTAAAACACACGATTGCTGTGAAAAATCCAGTACATTAAATAAATAATGTAATTCAAACAACACTGGCATACAACATTTTGTAAATGCTCACAATAACTTCTTTAAAAATACTGCAACAATTTTGTTTATTCATAGCATGGCATTGTCATGTCTTTCATGGTACATTTTAGACCTTGAATCAAAACAAACCTCTCCAATTTGGATAATACATTTAATCAAGTTTTAGTTCTGAGTGTTGCTCTACTTCCCAGTATGTCAGAGGCATAATAGAGCCAGTGTATTAAGTAAAGGCTTGAAACCACTGTAGGAAATCAGGGTGGTATAGATCAGAGATCATCAAAACTAGAAGGAGAACATCTCTTTGGTGTCATTTTTACTGCTAATTTACCATGTGATCACAGGCCAGCCATTTTCTTTCTTTGGATCTTAGCTTACTTATCTGAACTATTCTCTATTTCAATACTCTTCTTTATTTCCTCTTTTCCTATATCTAACTTGCTGACTACACAGTGAGCCATAAAATATTTAACATAATGGTATTTCAATGCAAAATATTTTAGAGTCCTACACTATAAATGCTGATCCTCAGAACACATATTGGGGCTAATACTTCTTTCCAAACCTTAAAAGTTAATAAACTTTCAAGTTAAAATGTAAATTAAAATTTAAATATCATACACCACTCCTTAAAATTAGAGTGGATACCCTTTTGGCCACATCCCCTCCAACAATTGTTATTGTTAGTTTTCTTGATATAGGACATTCTTACTGGGGTGAGATGGAATCTCAATGTTGTTTTGATTTGCATTTCTTTATGGCCAGTGATGTAGAGCATTTTTTCATATGTCTCCTGGTCATTCTAATTTCCTCATCAGAGAAGTCTCTTTTTAAGTCTCTAGCCCACTTGATGAGGGGGCTATTGGTTCTTTGCGGTTTTGTTTTGGAGGAAGGTAATTTTTTTAGTGCTGCATATATTTTAGACATGAGGCCTTTCTCCGTTGAATGGCCAGTAAAGATCTTCTCCCAATCTGTGGGCTTTCTGTTTATCTTGCGAGCTATGTCCTTTGCACTGCAGAAGCTCTGCAGTTTGATGCAGTCCCATTTGTCTAACCTTTGTTTGATTTGTAGCCTTTCTGGGTCTTTGTTAAGAAAGTTCCATCCTGTGCCAAGGAGCCCAAGTGTTTCTCATACTCCTTCGATTAGTGTTTTCATGGTGTCTGTTTTGATTTCTAGGTATTTGATCCATTTGGAATTGATTTTGGTGCAGAGTGATATATAAGGATCTAGTTTTAGTTTGTTGCATGTGTTGAACCAGCGTTACCAGCATCATTTGTTAAAGAGGCTATCTTTCTTCCAGACTATTGTTTTAGCTCCTTTATCAAAGATTAAGTACGTGTCGTTCTGTGGGTTCATTTCTGAGTCTTCAATTCTGTTCCATTGGTCCTCAGGCCTGTTCCGGTGCCAATACCAAGCTGTTTTTATTACTATAGCTTTATAATACAGCTTGAAGTTGGGTATTGTAATTCATCCAGCACCGTTCTTTCTGCTGTGGCCAAAAGGGAACCCTACTTCATTGTTGGTGGGAATGTAAACTGCTTCAGCCACTCTGGCAAGCAGTATGGAGATTCCTCAGAAGGCTAAATATAGAACTCCCCTATGACCCAGCAACCCCACTTTTGGGTATCTATCCAAAAAACCACAAACAAAATCACAGTAAAGCCACCAGCACAACAATGTTCATCGCAGCGCAATTTGTCATAGCTAGAATCTGGAACCAACCCACATGCCCCTCAGTAGAAGAATGGATCAGGAAAATGTGGTACATATACACAATGGAATTTTATGCCTCTATCAAAAAGAATGACATTGCCCCATTTGTAAGGAAATGGAAGGACTTGGAAAAAGTTATACTAAGTGTAGTGAGCCAGACCCAAAGAAACATTGACTCTCTGGTCTCCCTTATAGGGAATAATTAGTACAGGTTTAGGCAAGTCACAGCAGAGGATCACAGGAGCCCAATAGCTATACCCTTACGAACACATAAGATAATGCTAAGTGAAATGAACATCAGGTTATGGAAACAATTGTTATATCAAAGTTGTAACTACTTTCAACGTGCCATATTTAACTGTAGCCTCTATTATTGATGATCTTCTTGTATCACCTACCTGTGGTTGTACCTACACTTTCTCTGTATCTTATCTAAGTATATTGGAAACCGGGTATACTGGTATTAGAACCAGGAAATTGGAAGCAAATACCAAAATGGAGAGACACAGGGTAAAAAAAGACAAACAACTACAAAAGCAATACTTGCAAAACTGTTTGGTGTAAATGAATTGAACAACTCATGGGTGGGAGGGAAAAGGGGAGGGGGGAGGGACGAGGTAACAAACAGTACAAGAAATGTATCCAATGCCTAATGTATGAAACTGTAACCTCTTTGTAATTCAGCTTGATAATAAATCATATATATGTATAAATCATATATATATGTATGTATATGATATGATAATGATATGATATAAATCATATATATGTATAAATCATATATGTATATATGTATATAATATAATATATATATATTAGAGTGGATAAAAGAGCAGTTGGAGTGGGACACTGGAGGCTCACACCTGTATTCCTAAATACCCAGGAAACTGAAATATGAGGGTCATGGTTCAAGCCAGCCTGGGCAAGAAAATTTAATAAGTGGTTTGTCGTTATTGTTGTTATGTTCAACATACCATGTGCAATTATGCCATTTTCTGTCTTTCTTCCCCATGGTTTTACCCCAGATGTCACTGGAACTGATTTTGGTACCCTGAGTATTATATATACATTTATGAGAAGTAGGGAAAGTAAGGGGAACATCAAAATGGAGATACAAAGGGTAAAAGGCAAGCCAACACAACAGCAATACTTACAAAACTTTTATGCTGTAAAACCAACTGTACACCTGGGGTGGAATTGAGGAGGGGAAAGGTGGGAGAAAAATGAGGGAGGAGGTAACAAGTTTGAGAAGAAATGTACTCACTGCCTTCTGTATGAAACTGTAATCCCTCTATACATCACTTTGGCAGTAAATAAATCAATTTTTTTTAAGGAAAGGAAAGAAAAAAGTCCATGAAACTCTTATCTTCACTAAACTACCAAGAAAGCTGGAAGTGGAGTTGTGGTTCAAGTGGTAGAGCTCTAGCCTTTAGAAAAAAGAAGCCCAGCAACAGAACCCAGGTCTTGAGTCCAAGCCTCAGGATTGGGATGCACTCAAACGTGCACACGCATGCCTCCCCCCCGTACACACACACGCACACACACATGTACACACGCACACAGAGTTGTATATCAGCCAGGTGAGCAACAGAAGATTTTCCCGTCATCAATGGGAAATGAAAATGATGTGCTCTATTTGCCAGGAGTCTATCCATACATAACCCTATTCTTTTGTAGAGAATGTCTAATAAGTCAACAAGATATCCCCATACCAAAGAACTTAGAAAAAAAGTATACTAAGTGAAGTGAGCCACACCCTAAGAAACATAAGACTCTGTGGTTTCCATCATTAGTAATAATCAGTACAGGTCTAGAATAGTCCTAGCAGAAGATCACAATAGATATGAACACATAAGATGATGCTAAGTGAAATAAAGTCCAAGTTATGGAAATCAGTGATTTATCTTTCTTGTTATTTTCAATGCATCATGTGCAATTATGCCACTTTCTTTTGTCTTTTTTCCCAGGATTTTACACCTGATGTCACTGTTACTGATTTCTGTACCCTGGACATTGTATATATGTTTATTGGAACTAGGAAAGGGAAAGGAAACATAAAAATGGAGAGACAAAGGATAAAAGACAAACCAATACAACAGCAATACTTACAAAACCATTTGGTGAGGAGGTAGAGCTGCGGCTCAAGTAGTAGAGTGACAATCTTGAATGAAAAAGCTAAAGCGCAATGCCTAGACTGTGAATTCAAGCCCCAATATTGGGACAAAAAACAAAAAAGTAAACAAAACCATTTGGTGTAAACAAACTGTACAACTCATAGTGGGTAAGGAGGGAGAAAAATGAGAGAGGAGTTAACAAGTTTGGTAAGAAATGTACTCACTGCCTTACATATGAAACTGCAAGTCCTCTGTACATCACTTTTACAATAAATAATAAATAAAAATAAATTTTAAAAAAGATATCCCCATACCAAGTTATCTCAAATACTTAAACACATACTAATAAAAGGAGAACAATCAGAGATGGCCTTGACCTTGAAGAACCCAGAATGTAATAAGAAGCATGGAAAGATGCACCAAAGGCCATCTTACAAAAAAATCTAACACGGAATGTGCTATATGACCAGTGACAATCTGGAAGACTCCAAAAAGGAAAAAAAAATGTCTTTGGTTCAATTTACTAACATAACTTTACTTTATTATTGTCTTCTAAAATAGTTCATTTCTATAATGAAGCCAGCATGGGAAACAAAACTCATACATCATAAAGTGATACTTTTGTAAAATATGATGTAACTGAAACCCTATACAATGAAAGAAAGAAAGAAAGAGTATATTTATAATAGCAAAAAAAATGAAAAAGCATTTATTGACCCCTTGCTTGTAACTCACTTCTGTAATCCTAGCGACAGTTTGAGATTTGAAGGTTGCAGTTTTAAGTTGAACTGAGGGAAAAGAAAAAGTCTGTGAGACTCTTACCACCAGTTAACCAAAAATTCAAAAAGTATTGTTGTGGCCCAAGTGGTAAAGTGTCATCTTTGAGTGGGAAGGATAGGAAGAATGCTTAACATTATACAATCCATCACCTTTGCTTTGAAAATAGGTGGCCACATTATAAATGAAAGAAATCCATCCTTAAATTCTTTGTTTGCTTTTGTTTGCTTGTTTGTTTGTTTGTTTGTTTGTTTTTGCCAGTCCTGGAGCTTGAACTCAGGACCTGGGCACTGTCCCTGGGCCTCTTTGGCCTCAAGGCAAATACTCTACCACTTGAGCCACAGCACCACTGCACATAAATTCTTTTTTTTTTTTTTTTGCCAGACAAGTGTCGCATGCACACAGACCCCTCAAATCCACAAATATAATGTGACTTATCTAAGGTCACTTGAAATAAAAAAGTCGAGTGTTTGCTTTTCCACAGAGACATTTTAGGATTTGTTCCTGTTTCTTTGCATTAATACCTTTATGGTTCCACTTCTGAAATTCTACCACTGCAACCATACCTCCAGGTCAGCATCGTGGTGGTTAATTGGAGATGGAATTTCACGGACTCTTTGCTAAGGCTAGATTAGAATGGCAATTCTCCAGGTCTCAGGCTCCTGAGTGAATGGAATTACAAGTATAAATCACCAGCACTTAACTTAGTTTTGGAGATTTTTATTATCTCTCCTAGGCATTTTGTTATATATCCTCAATCTTTCCTTCTGAAAATTGATGTTGAGATTTTTTCTTGTTATCATTCATGGAGTTTTGTTCCTTTGATCAAAATCAAACTCTTTACTGAAAAAATAATTCTTTAATTCATGCTTATCTTAGCCATCATGGTTATTTACAGATGTTGATTCTTGTACTATGCACTGTCTTTTAAAGGGGGAAAGGGAACGTTAAATTCAATTCTGCACATTATAACCACTTCGTACCTCTTACCTTTTTAATTGCTTAAATAAGTCAATATGTACATTCACAGTAATTCTATACAAAGGAAAACAAAAATCACAAAACAGTGACTATACCCTCTAAAAGGAAGCCATGTTTCTAAATGATATTACTATTCCTTCCTAATTTCATGTATAGTATTCCTTTTGATATTGGGGTCTTTATTTTCATTTAGAAAATACATGAGCCACAACCCTTCTCTGCCATGAGACCAAGGACCTGTCATTTCATCGTGGAAATTGGTACTTTCGCTAAGGCAAACATATTAGAGGACCTGTTTTTAACTCTGGATTTCTACAAATTTTCCTTGACTATACCTCTGCACAATCATATTATTCCTAAAGTTGTAATTATTCAAAATGAAATTATACTTTCTCAACATAAAATAATATACTGCTTTGCACTTACTGTCTTACTCTTTTCAGGATGCAATAACATACTGTAAATTAGGTGACTTGCAAACAATAGAAATGCATTTCTCACAGTCCTGAAAATTAGGGAATTCCAGGATGTCAAGGAACCTAATTCTTTTCTTTTTCTATTTCTTTCTTCCCTTCTTCCTTTTCCTCTTTCTTTTTCTTTCTTTCTTTGTCTCCCCGCCTCTTCTTTCTTTCCTTCCTTCTTTCTTTCTCTCTCTCCCTTTCCTTCTTTCTTCCTTTCCTTCCTTCTTTCTTTCTCTCTTTTGCTCTCATCTTTATTTCCTCTGGTGAGTCCTGAGGTTTGAACATAAGGACTGGATGCTAGCCCTGAGCATTTTTATGCACAAGAGCTTTTACGTATGTGTGCTGGTTAATTGGAGATGAAAACTTCATGGACTTTTCTACCCAGGCTGACCTCGGATCTCAGCCTCCTAAGTAGCTAAGATAACAGGAGTAAGCCCCAGTGCCCAGCGAGAGCCTGTTTCTTGTTTCACATCTGGGCTATCTACCTATGTAGCTCCCCCCGCCACCAAGAGCATTAATCCCATCAATGAAAACAACTTTTCAAGACCTATTTACCTTCCAAAGGCCTGTCTTCCAATTTCCATCATATTGGGGGTTAGGTTTCCATATATGAATTTAGAGGAGATGCAAACATTTGGTCTATAGCATCTGTTCTTCAAACCTACTAAATAACGTGTTCAGCATGGAAGGATAATGGTAAATCTAATCTTCTGAACGTTTTAGGTTAAGAATTCCAGAGAAGGATGGAAGATTGCGCTGCCACAGTAGGGAGGCACCCCAACTTGCTCCAACTGAATAGTGAAATGAGAACTCCAGCACCCAACACCCCATCAAGAATCCAGTGAACCCAACAACCAGAAGCAACAGAGGAACTCAAGAAACAAAAAAGAACAAAAAAAGACGAGCCTGTAGCCTGCACGGAGCCAGAAAATCTCTGGGGTACCCCTCCCCCACCCACCGACACTGGCCCAAACAGGGCCAGGCTGTAAAAGGGGACCTGGCGCCAGCAAAACAACTGGCGAAAAGTCACGCCAGGAGCGCAGAGACCAGACAAGAGGAGTTCCAAGGACCCCAGAACTGAGTGCAGAGCTGCGGGACCAAACGGCCAGGATCGGACGTAGGCAGCAGGGGAACCAGGCGGTGCAGACGGGGAGAGCAGGGATGCCACCACCAAATGACCGATCGCTGCACCACAGCACCACAGCCCCAAGGAGCCCGCAGCGGCGGGACACTCACACAATCCAGGACCAGTAAGTTCCCCATTACCTCCCCCATGGGAGACCAGCTCTACCAGTGACCCAAGGCCTGCAAGGAGGATAGAGCTCCCTCCCTCTCCCTACCCCAAGGGAACAAAGGAGGCAGCCACAAGTCAGGCTGCAAGGGGCCCCTGCAGACTCTAGGAGCACACAGGAGCTGGTAGGGGCGGAGCAGTGCCAAGGCAGCAGAGGAGCCTCAGCAGGGCTGCACCAGCCTCGCCCCTCCCCAACAGGAGCCCAGGGACCGGTGGGCATTGGAAGCCCCACCTGAGGCGCCTGGTCCTCACGGACTTTTTGAACAGCAGTCACAGGCACTGGGCCTGAACATACGACCCCCTCGAAGCTGAGGCACCGAGTCTGTGGGCACCAACCCATGCCCGGATACTTGGCCCAGCTGGGGTTCATGCATACCGCCCCCCGAAAGCGGACTCGCGAGAGAGCACAAGTGCCCTCCGGCAGCTCAGGGCAGCATACCCCCGGAGAGAGGACTGGAGTGCACACACCACCCCAGGGCCAGCGTGGGCCAGCGTGCTAGCCCTCCAGCAAGAGGACCTCCTGCCCAAACCTCCCCAGGAGCTTCGCACAGGTGGGCGGTGCCCACTCTGGTGGGCGCACTTCACACAGTTGGGCAGGGCCCCCCAGCAGCAGCGCCTGCTCTGCTAGGCGCATCTTTGCACAGGTGGATGGGCCACCCCTCAACAACACTGGCCCTAGAGCAATCTACACAGGTGGGCAAACCGCCTGAGAGGTGAGCTCCTCTGACAAAGATACCGAGTGGAAAAAAGAACCAAAGAAGAGAAAAGCCTCCACGCCATGCTGAATCAGCAACCAGAAAACTCCCACCAGGGGCACACTAGGGTCAGCAAAACACAGCAGCAGGACACTGTCCCACAGAGAAAGACACAGAACCAAGGGAAAGTGGGAGGAGGGAGGGGGGAAGGGACAAGGTAACAAACAGTACAAGAAATGTATCCATTGCCTAACGTATGAAACTGTAACCTCTCTGTACATCAGTTTGATAATAAAAATTTGAAGAAAAAAAAAAAAAGGAAAGACACAGAACATACACACCCCCAAGTGCAGTGAGGCTGACCACCTCGGCAACAATCAAGATGGTCACACTCACCCGTTGGGCAGTAAGGTTCAACAGCCAAACTCAAACCCAGAGCCAGGACACAAACAAGTCTCCCACTGACGGACAAGCGGGAACCAGCACAAAACCAAACCAGGGAAGCCACCCACAGATCTCCAGATGCACAAATCACAAAGAAATATAAAAAATTTCATCAAAGGGCAAGCAAACTCGCCAGCCCCTAAAAGCAGTAGGACTGAAGAGGAGATGGAGAATAAAAAATCAACTGAGACTATTATAGCAGAAATGATGGAAAGCCTCAGAAACAAAATCAGAAAACAATTCCAGGAGTTTAGAGTGGAAGTCTCGAAGGACATCCAGGAAGCCAAGAAAGAAATGGAAGCAAAAATGGATACAGTGCAAACCTCCGTTAAAGAAGACCTTAACATCCTGAGACGTGAAATGCATGAAAAAATAGATTTAAAATACAACTCTTTAAAGGAAGAAATTTCCACGATCAGAGCTGATCTGGCAACCACAAATAGCTCCCTGACATCCATAAACTCCACACTTGAATCCACAGCACAAAGAATTGACCATATTGAAGCCAGAAACTCTCTCTTGGATGATGATGCAGCCGACAAGGACCAAAAAATTACCACAATCCAAGAAACGGTAAAGCACCAGGGCAGACTAATCCAGGAGCTAGTGGACAAAGACAAGAGATATAATCTGCGCATAATTGGAATAGAAGAAGGAGCCGAATACCAGAGCAGAGGGCTTCACATTTTTTCAATAAAGTGATTGCAGAAAACTTCCCCAATCTCACAAGTGACCTCATCCAGGTAACCAAAGCCTATAGAACACCTGGCAGACCAGACCCTAGAAAAGCCATGCCCAGGCATATAATAATCAAGACTTCAGATCTCAAGAATAAAGAGCAAATTCTGAATGCAGCCAAAGCGAAAAAAGAAATTTATTACAATGGGAAGAGGATCCGAATAACAGCAGCCCTCTCCACACAAACCTACCATGCGTGAAGAGAATGGAAGAACACCATCCAAGTCCTACAGGTCAACAATTGCCAACTGTGAATAAAATATCCAGCGAAGTTGGAGTTCATATTCAAGGGGAAAACCAGATCTTTCCATAGCAAAGAGGATCTACAGGAGTATGTGAATGAAAAACCAACCCTACAGCGAATTCTAAGAGGGGAACCCCACCCAACAGAAATCATACAGGACACACAGATAGAAACAGAAAGAAACTACAACAGCCAGAGCACCACAGAAAGAGCAGCTCACTAAAGACAAGAAAAAAAAAAGGAAAAACAAGAAAATGGAAGGAGAAAAAACACTCTTATCCTTGATCTCTGTGAATATAAACAGTATAAACTCTCCGATAAAGAGGAGCAGACTGGCAGAATGGATCTGCAAACAAAAATGTTGCCATCTGTTGTCTACAAGAGACCCACCTTACAGCAAGGGATAAAAACAGGCTCCCAATGAAAGGATGGAGCAAGATCTTCCAAGCAAATGCACCTACCAAAACGGCAGGTGTAGCCATCCTAATCTCAGACAAGCTGGACTTCTCATTAAAATCAACTGAAAAAGACAAAGAATGTCACTACATTTTAATACAAGGAAAAATCCAGAATCAAGACATCACAGTGATAAATGTATACCCACCGAACAAAAGAGGCCCTACATATGTCAAGCAAATTCTCACAGAACTACAGAACAAGATAGACCCAAACACAATCGTAGTGGGTGACTTTAATACCCCACTCTGTCCAAGAGACAGATCCAACACCCAGAGAATTAGCAAGGGAGCTGAGGACCTAAGTAACACCATATCCCAAATGGATCTGACAGATCTATACAGAATCTTCCACCCTACAGAGACCCAATACACCTTCTTCTCAGCAGCCCATGGATCATACTCCAAAATAGACCATGTCATAGCCCACACAAAGAACCTCAGCAAATACAAAAGTATTGACATCATCCCATGTATTATATCTGACCACAGTGGATTAAAGGTAAGCTTCAATAACAACGGTTACCACAGAGGCTATACACATTCTTGGAGGCTAAACCCCACACTGTTATCCAACACTTGGGCCACAGACCAAATTAAAGATGAAATCAATGAATTCATAAGCCACAATGATAATGAAAATACATCACAAAGAAACCTATGGGACACAACTAAGCCAGTACAGAGGGGCAAGATCATTGCCCTCAGCACTCATATCAAAAGAATGGAAGCAGAGCAGGTGAATAACTTCACTATGAAACTAAAACAACTGGAGAAACAAGAAATATAAAATGACTAGGAGGAGAGAGATCACAAAGATTAAAGAAGAGATAAATCTGATTGAAAATAGAAAGACCATTCAACAAATAAATAAGACTAAAAGCTGGTTCTTTTGAGAAAATAAATATAATTGACTAACCCCTCGCAAGACTTACAAAAAAAAGAAGAGAAGAGAATCATATAGGTAAAATCAGGGACTCCACCGGAAAAATTACAACAAGTACACACGATAATCAAACAATCATAAGGAACTATTTCTAGAACCTCTACTCACTAAAAAAGAAATAATTTTACAGAAATGGATCAATTCGTAGAGAAGTATAAACTGCCCAAACTGAACCAAGAAGAAATAAATCAACTAAATGAACCAATAACTTACAGCGAGATACAGGGGGAAATCAAGAACCTCCCAACAAAGAAAAGCCCAGGCCCAGATGAATTCACCAACGAATTTTATAAAAACTTTAGTGAGGAGCTAATACCAATACTCCTCAAACTCTTCCACGAAATAGAAACAGAGGGAGAAATCCCAAACTCATTCTATGAAGCTAATATCATACTTATTCCCAAACCAGGCAAAGACCCTACCAAAAAATTGAACTACAGACCAATATCACTAATGAACACAGACACAAAGCTCCTCAATAAAATATTAGCTAACAGGATCCAGAAACTGATCAAGAAAATTATACATCATGACCAAGTAGGCTTCATCCCACAGTCACAAGGATGGTTCAACATCCATAAATCAATCAATGTAATTCACCACATAAACAGAACTAAAATCAAGAATCACATTGTTATCTCAGTCGATGACCAAAAAGCCTTTGACAAAATACAACATCTATACTTATTAAAAGCTCTGGAAAAACAGGAATAGATGGAACATTCCTCAAAACAATAAAAGCCATATACAACAGACCACCTGCTAATATCACATTAAATGGAAAGAAACTAAAATCATTCGCTATAAACTCAAGAATAAGACAAGGATGCCCACTCTCCCCACTTCTTTTCAACATAGTGATGGAATCCCTAGCCATAGCAATAAGGCAAGAGGAGGACATCAAAGGGATCCACATCGGCAAGGAAGAAATCAAGCTATCCCTATTCGCAGACTACATGATCTTATAACTGAAGGATCCAAAAAACTCAGTCCCCAGACTCCTGCACCTAATAAACCATTTTGGCAAAGTAGCAGGATACAAAATCAATCCACAAAAGTCAGCAGCTTTTCTGTACACCAGTAAAGTACAAGCAGAAAAGGAAATTATGGAAACAATTCCATTTACAGTAGCCAAAAAAAAAAAAAAATAAAGTACCTAGGGATCAACCTAACCAAGGACGTGATGGACTTATTTAATGAGAACTATAAAAAATCTAATAAGGGAAATCAAAGAAGATACAAGGAGATAGAAAGACCTCCCATGCTCATGGGTAAACAGAATCAATATAGTGAAAATGGCCATATTGCCCAAATTGTTATACAAATTCAATGCAATCCCTATCAAAATCCCAGTTACATTCTTCATTGAAATAGAAAAAGCAATCCATAAATTCATATGGAACAGCAAAAGACCTAGAATAGCCAAAGCAATTCTAGGCAAAAAAAGCAGTGCAGGAGGTATCATAATACCAGACTTCAAGCTCTACTATAGAGCCAGCATAACAAAAACAGCCTGGTATTGTTATAAAAGAAAACAGACCGGAAGACCAATGGATTATAATTGAAGACCCAGAAATAAAACTGCACTCTTACAGTCAGCTGATATTTGACAAAGGAGCTAAAGACATACAATGGAATAAACATAGCCTCTTCAACTACTGGTGCTGGGAGAACTGGGCAGCCATATGCAGAAAACTCAAAGTAGACCCAAGCCTATCACCATGCACCAAGATCAACTCAAAATGGATCAAGGACCTCAATATCAGACCTGAATCCTTGAAACTACTGAAGGACAGAGTAGGAAAGATGCTAGAACTTATAGGCACAGGAAGGAACTTCCTGAATACAGTCCCAGGGGCATAACAAATAGGGGAGAGACTCGACAAATGGGACTACTACAAATTAAAAAGTTTCTGCACAGCTAAGGACATAGCCACCAAAATAGAAAAACAGTCAACCATATGGGAAAGGACCTTTACTAGCACAGCAACAAAGGCCTAATATCTGTCATCTACAGAGAACTCAAAAAACTAAGCCCCTCCAAGCCCAGTAAACCAATAAGGAAATGGGCAAAGGAGCTAAAGAGAAACTTCACAAGAAAAGAGATGAAAATGGCAAAGAAACATATGGGGAAATGTTCAACATCCCTGGTAGTAAAGGAAATGCAAATGAAAACAACCCTGAGATACCACCTCACTCCAGTTAGAATGGCCTATACTCTGAACTCAGGCAACAACAAATGCTGGAACGGGTGAGAGGAAAGAGGAACCCTTCTCCATTTTTGATGGGAGTGCAAATTAGTACAACCACTTTGGAGAACAGTATGGAGGTTTCTCAAAAAGCTCAGTATAAATGGGACAATGTCCCATTTGTAAGGAAATGGAAGGACTTGGAAAAAATTATACTAAGTGAAGTGAGCCAGACCCAAAGAAACATGGACTCTATGGTCTCCCTTATTGGGAATAATTAGTACAGGTTTAGGCAAGTCATAGCAGAGCATCACAAGGCCCAATAGCTAAACCCTTATGAACACCTAAGATGATGCTAAGTGAAATGAACTCCATGTTATGGAGACAATTGTTATATCACAGTTGTAACTACTTTCAACATCCCATGTGTATCTGTAGCTTCTATTATTGATGACGTTCTTGTATAACCTTCCTGTGGTTGTACCTACACTATCTCTGTAATCTTATCTGAGTATATTGGAAACCGTGTATACTGGTATTGGAACTAGGAAATTGAAAGGGAATACCAAAATTGAGAGACACAGGGTAAAAAAAGCCAAACAACTATAAAAGCAATACTTGCAAAACTGTTTGGTGTAAGTGAACTGAACACCTCAGGGGGGGAAAGGGTAAGGGGGAGGGGGAGGGGGGTATGAGGGACAAGGTAACAAACAGTACAAGAAATATATCCAATGCCTAACATATGAAACTGTAACCTCTCTGTACATCAGTTTGATAACAAAAATTTTAAAAAAAGAACAACATGAAAAAAAAAAAGCTCAATATACACCTACCCTATGACCCAGCCATACCACTTCTAGGCATCTATCCTGAACAGCAGGTCCCAAGATATCAAAAAGACATTTGCACTTCCATGTTTATCGCTGCACAATTCTCAATAGCCAAAATATGGAATCAACCCAGATGCCCCTCCACAGATGAATGGATCCAAAAAATATGGTACCTATACACAATGGAATACTACATAGCGATTAGGAATGGTGAAATATTGTTATTTGCATGGAAATGGTCAGAACTTGAACAAATAATTTTGAGTGAGACAAGCCTAGACAACAGAAAACAAAGGGGCATGATCTCCCTGATATATGACTGTTAAGATGGGGTGACGGGGAGCCAGTAGAGACCAGGTCTGGGAACCATAAACTTCTTGTCAAATGGTATTTCACACAGGATTGAGTCAGCGCCCCAACATTATGTAACTAAAACCAAACAACTACTCAACATATAAAGGTCAAAAATTGACCTCTCAGTGGAATACAATAGCTCAAAAGTTATGCATGCAGTCCATATAAGACTATTGTTGACATATTGTCTAATGTCAACATTACATTTAAAGCCCTAGGCGAATTTTCTTTGGCGTAGGTCACGTGGCTTCTGTATATGTTCTTGGTACACTGTGTATTGTATATATGTCTACCTGACCTAGGGAAGGTAAAGAAAAACAGTGTGTAAGATCACAAGAATTGTACACACTGCCCTACTATGTAACGGTATCCTTTTTGCACAACACCTTGTCAAAAAAATTTTAATAAATAAATTACAAAAGAGACAAAAGAAAGTAACATACACACTGCCCTATTATGTAACTGTACCCCTTTTGCACAACACCTTGTCAACAAAATTTATATAATAAATAAATTTTTTAAAAAAGAACAAATAAAAAAATTAAGAAAAAATAAAAATAAAGAATTCTAAAAAAATGTAGTTTCCTTATGATTATTTGGTTGTGATTATTTTTAATTTTTTGAGTTAATATAACTTGGTAATATAAGAAGGGGTCTCCCTGTGACATTTCCATACATGTACACAGTGAACTTTGAACAAATTCACCCCTTCCACCATTTTCCCATTTCTTCCTCATCCCTCCCATTTTTTCAAACACAATTTGATGGATTTCAGTCTTCTCCAAATTTTCCCTATGTGAAAGACTATCCCCATCTACAAGGAAAAAGGAAGATACTCATTGCTATTAATTTTTACCCCCTTTTGGGAGGAGACACTGTGTAAATCATGCAGAGAAAATATAGTGTGGAACTACTTCCAAAAATTCCTTCTTGGGCTGGGAATATGGCCTAGTGGCAAGAGTGCTTTCCTCGTATACATGAAGCTTTGGGGTCGATTCCTCAGTACCACATACATAGAAAAGGCCAGAAATGGCGCTGTGGCTCAAATGGCAGAGTACCAGCTTTGAGCAAAAAGAAGCCAGGGACAGTGCTCAGGCCCTGAGTCCAAGCCCTAGGACTGCCCCCCCACACACCCAAAAAAAATCCTTCTTTCTTTAAAAAGGGTTCAGGCAGCTTAGAGACCATTAAGCCAACACCGGATCCCTTGTCTGAAATTACCATCCTGCTAATCCCTAAATCTATGCTTATTCTTGCGCACTAAATGCAACATCCAAGAGAAAAATCTGGAACTTATAGTACAAGCTACAGAATTAACTGCCGTAAATGTGATTATTGTTCTTTTTTTCTGAGCATTACCCATCCTATTATTTTTAGTTGTAGCATGTATTTTGGCTATAGTTCACTTGCCTATATTGAATCTTCAATGTACTTCAAGTTAAACTATATAAGCGACTTTAGACTAACCAGCAAGAAATTCTGTACTATAGCCTCAAAAATAAGCAAAGAGGAATATGTGTTACTAAATCTGCATGGAGAAATTATAGATGGGAAAAAATTCCACTGTTTCCATGGCAATGCCACAATTCCTTTGATTTTATTTCATAGGGCAACAAAATGTGCACTTAATAAAGATGCCTAGGTGTCTTTCACTCTGGTTTTTGATCAACAATGTAACAACATGCCTTTTCACCAAACATCACAGTACTGAAGTTGTTCTCCTACCTATTATAGTTCACCTATAGTTTATATTTACTCTTTGTATAAATTCTTTACGCTTTGTATATTTACACTTTGTATAAATGAAAAATGGAAAATGTTTTCAATTGAACTTCCCAACTATGCACTTAGTTTAGACTTGAGGAGGCAGAAGAATATTAAGTAAATATAAACTTATTAATTCAAAATAGATGTATTACTGTTTATTAAGCTAACAGTATATCATTTCATGGCCACCTTCTGAGTTGTTGAACCATCATACCAAAACACCTTTTCTCCTTGAACTTAAGGTAAATTTAAGAATTGATAAATTAAGGTGCTCTAAGGATTTTCTTGCAACTAATATTGTGACTATTTTGATTCCCTCAAAGCAGTTCATGGCAGGTTATGAAATGATAGTTCTAATTCTGTTACTCTCTATAGCCAAGCCAGTAATGTTTATTATCAATCATCTTACAAAATGAAAGTCAACACATAGACATTTCCTTCCATGTTTGGGCAGTTTTGATTGTCAGCAAAGTCTCCATTTGAGAAGCTACTCGGGAA